>NC_088357.1:20112500-20380000 GCF_036884655.1 Musa acuminata AAA Group | reverse complement strand
ATGATTTTGCCAAAGTAGATCTTATTAGTTGGGTTAGACAAGAGAGATATCAACATCTGTCCTGCCCATGGAAGCATTCGTGATTACAGCTTATTTGCTTTGGTGGCAAAGATAAGGATGTCTTGGGGCCGGGGGGGGGGGGGGGGTGGGGAGAGAGGTGTGGGCGCGGGGGCGCGCATCTTCCGCTTTTCTGACACCTCAGAGTAATTATATCATGGTATATCGGTATCAATCAGCATAAATTCCATCGATAATATATTCGAAGTACCTCTCTCACATATGTGGGATATAAGGACAACCGATGTGCATAATCGATGCAGATGATACTTACTTTTGATTTTGTCTATACCAGAAACCTATCTTGCTGTTGAGTCGAAAAAGAAATGAAATATTTGCTTTCTTGACTGCCCCCCGAGTCCCAATGCTATGGCTATATATGAAACAAAAAGCTATTTAAGTGGCTTCGTTTTACCTTCTCGGGTGGACTCAAGATGAATGTGAGAGAAACCTTCACTAAAAATGGCAGCATCTGCTTAACCACCTTTTTTGCACTTTGCTGACTTAATTGCTGTTGAAGCCAAGAATTAATTTTTTTGTGTTGGCCTACGGTATTGGACAAACCCAGAGATATCAGATCAAGGGATCTGGACACGACGCATATATTTTAAAGAAAAACGATACAACAATATATACTGATATTTGTGCTAGTGGCAGCAACAACATGGTTACTACTGACATAGTGAAAGCTTCACGGTGGACATAAAGCGATGACAATCGTCCTGTTAGATTAGTTTCACATCTCTCACTTGTGAATAGACTTGATACATGGACTCATTTGCAAGTTGGTGATACAATTAAGACATGACAGAACTTGGTTTCAGACTTATGATCTACCCTAACGCTACGATCCGTTCCTTGAACCCTTGACCAATAGTTAGAGGAGAGAGCATGATTCATGTCGGGAGATCAAGGTACCACAGTACCATAGAAGTTCATGAATTTAAGGCAAGCTATGATGTTGCCAAAGTAGATCTTATTAGTTGAGTTAGACAGGAGAGATATCAGCTGCATCTGTTCTGCCCATGAAAGCATTTGTGATTACAGAGGGGAAATTATAAGATAAGGATGTCTGCGGGGCGCATCTTCCGCTTTTCTGGCACCTCAGAGTAATTATGTCATGGTATATGTCAGTATCAATCAGCATAAATTCCATCGATAAAATATTCGAAGTACCTCTCTCACAAATGTGGGATAGAAGAACAACCGATGTGCATAATCGATGCAGATGATACTTAATATGATTTTCTCTATACCAGAAACCTATTTTGCTGTTAAGTCGAAAAAGAAATGAAATATTTGCGATGGCCATATATGAAACGATGCTATTTAACTGGCTTCGTTTACTTTCTTGGGTGTGGACTCAAGATGGATTTGAGAGAAACCTTCAGTAAAAATGGCAGCATCTGCTTCGCCACCTTTTTTGCACTTTGCTGACTTAATTGCTGCTGAATCCAAGAATAAAACTTCATGTGCTGGTCTATGCTATTGGATAAACCCAGAGATATCATCAGATCAAGTAATCCGGACACTATGCATATATTTTAAAGAAAAACGATACAACAAATATATACCGATATTTGTGCAAATGGCAACAACAACACGGATACTTCTGACATAGCGAAAGCATCATGGTGGGCATAAAGCGATCGCAATCGTCCTGTTAGATTGGTTTCACATCTCTCTCTTGTGACCCGAAGCTTCCTCACCTAGTTGCATCCCTGAAAGCATGAACCCATACGAGGACAAAAGGAAAGATAAGCCTATGGAAGACAGCTCGGACGGCACATCCATTCAATTTTTACTGTATTCAGCAAGCAAACTGACAGTGTATCCCGAGAAACAGTTCAGGCTTGATAACCTTGAGATAGTCTAATTTCATCTGTCATCCTACGGAAAGCACACTCGGTAGATATTTGCGTCCGGAATGGATTCAGCCTCACCATATCACGGTGACCGAGTCAGGTGGTGTCCCCATGAAAGCAAAACCATATGTCGAGTCAACACCCTTTCAAAGTAGAATAGCTTGCCACCCTCGCCTGCTGCGATCCTTCTTCCACAGCATCGGTGGACTAGTACACACACTCCATATTGCATCCACCAACCTTCATCCCAAGTGATATGTACAGCGAGTAGCAGTATACCGAATTTACCCAACTTCGGTGACATCTCACTTTCCACAATCCTTTTCGATTATTTAATTTGGTGTCGCCGTACCACTGCGCATGAGTTTGGTCAACAATATCAATTGGTCCATTTACGCATTGCTCGTACATGTCGTATCTCTTTTCCACCCTTATATAGATGACGTCCGGTCTCCCATGGTTTACAAGACAAAGGAGGTGAAATTGTAAGCAATACTTGAGTTCCTTGCTATCTCTCAGCTACGCAGCACAAGTCAAGGAAATGGCGACCGAGAAGGAAGTGTCGGGTGGTTTAGGTTTAGAATGGAGAGTGACAGTCCCCGAAGGGTCGTCGGTGAAGATGGAACCCGAGCCGAGCTGGATTTCCAGGACTTGGAATCGGCTGGTCGAGTTGGGATCAAAGTTGAGATCGAAGGTGTCAACGTTTGGGAAGAAGGTTTGGAAGATTGGTGCAGATAGTCCGAGGAAGGTCATACATGGTGCCAAAGTAGGAGCTGCGCTCACTCTAGTGTCACTCTTTTATTATCTTAGGCCCTTGTACAATGGCTTCGGGAGTTCAGCTATGTGGGCTGTGATGACTGTCGTCGTGGTCTTCGAGTACACTGTTGGTAAGTACATAGATGCACATTTATTTTTCTCTTTTCTCTTAATTTTTTTTTTCCATAGAAAATACAAGAATTTAAAAAGTCAGATCTGGCATCATAATAAGAGTAATTACGATATGAATGATCACCTCACCTCGCATTAGTATGTTGCTTTTTGGTGCAGGACCATCCTTGTAATGTATTGATAAAATTATCTCATCACGAGTTAAGAACATCATTACAAGGTTTCCAAGTTCTAAAGCTAGCTAGGAGCCCCTTGGGACTCCACCTATTTCATTTCTAGATCCCTAGCTAAGTCCATTGATGACCTGGCAAACACGTTCTTTAGCTACCCTTATACGGTCTCTACCTCGTTGAGCTGTTCAGTTTTAATAAAGTTGTGCCTAGAAAGTGACGATGTATGCACACTCCACTAGAAAGTGACGACGCATTGGGCTTCCTCTTTTTCCAGTGGACGCAACTTGCTTACAAAAAAGAGTTGCACGGGCAGGCACTAAGAGCACTATGTATGACAGAAAAGACACGGTACTTGAAAAGTGACAAAGTTGGCATTGACATGGATGCAGGTGGGTGCTTGTACAAAGGAATCAACAGAGCAATAGCAACACTCAGCGCCGGCGGTCTTGCAGTTGGCATCGACTGGGTTGCAAGCAAATCCGGAGAAAATTGGGAACCAGTAATTCTGAGTGCGTCCGTCTTCCTGCTAGGTATGAAACTTCACCTAGAATCACCATTCTCTATCATTTTATCCCAGCTAAATAAATGCTTAATACTGTCCTCCTCCTTTGCTGCACAAACACAGCTTCAGCTGCAACATTTTCCCGGTTCTTGCCGACAGTGAAAGCTCGGTTTGATTATGGTGTTACCATCTTTATCCTCACCTTCAGCTTGGTAGCAGTTTCCGGCTACCGCGTAGAAGAACTGATTAATTTAGCAGTGCAACGCATAGCGACCATCGCCATTGGTATCGCTATTGCTCTTTCCATTTGCATACTTGTTTACCCTGTTTGGTCCGGCCAAGAGCTTCACCTCCTCGTTTCCCGCAACATGGAGAAGCTCGCTGATTCCTTAGAGGGTATGTTCTTTCTCTATGAAACCCTAGAACATGCATGTGGAAGAATCTATCACGTACAACGTCGATATCCATGTGATCTGTAAGGTGAAATGGATCGTTCCTCACCTCCAAGTCATGCACAGGTTGCGTAGAGGATTACTTCATGAAGAGCGAGATCACGGATGCGAAAGAATCATCAGCCACTCGGTCGGAGGGCTACAAGTGTGTCCTAAACTCAAAAGCATCTGAAGATTCACAGGCAAATTTAGCGAGATGGGAACCTGCACATGGTCGCTTTGGATTTAGACATCCATGGAAACAGTATCTCAAGGTCGCAGCTGCACTGAGGAACTGTGCTTACTGCGTAGAGGCCCTCCACGGCTGCATCAATTCAGAAGCTAAGGTAATGTTGTGACCCGAAATAACCACTCAAGCTAGATAGAATCAAAAGATATATGATCTAAGATTTGAACTGATCGATGTCAGGCTCCTGAATGTATGAAGAAACATCTGAGAGATGCTTGCATGAAACTGAGCTCGGACTCATCCAAGGTCCTAAAGGAGTTGTCGAGCTCCATCAAGCTGATGAAAAGGTCTAAATCCATTGATGCGTTGGTTGGAGAGATGAAGAATGCGGTGCACGAGCTCCAAAATGCTTTCGCATCGCTTCCCAACCACCTGACGCAAACAACAGCCTCGAGCCCAATGGAATCAACCGAAGGAAAGAAGAACAGCAACATCTCAATTGCAGATGGAGTGGCCCTAATGGAAGCCATGCCTCTCATGACGATAGCATCGTTGCTTATTGAGATATCAGCGAGGATCCAAGGGGTCGTCGATGCTGTCGGCACGCTAGCAACCCTTGCACACTTTGAAGGCATCCGTAATGAGAAGTCCTCCTCGAAAGTACAAGCTGAAGAACAAGAAGACAAAGCCCTTCAAGAGGTTTGAACCTAATTGATGTGAAAATGTCGGACGAGTCTATCTTATATGGGAAGGAACTATTGTAGACATCGAGTTATTAGTTGACATTCATACGTATCAAATGCTATTATTATTTTGTCTATACGGAGTAGGCAATGAAATTAAATGGATGTTAAACTATATAAAACGTGCCCATCAGTTCAGTCTCGTACTTTGTTAATGTTGCATGAAATTTTAGCTCTATTGCATGCCTTTCTTTTAACATGGAGACTTGACGTGTTTTAAGCCCCTTAATTCACTTACCCATTATAGCTTTGTTCAGTGGGAGTAAAGAACCAACGAGGTTCAAGTGCTAAATCCCTAATTCACCAGCTGGTCTTTTGTTTCTTTAAAGCAGAATATACTAGCTCTATCACATAATTACAAAAAGAGTTTTTGTTAAGTCATAGCACAAAACACATACCAACTGAGAGGGTTACTTCCCTCTCCGAAAAAGCTATAGTAAGTCTTGTAGGTTTGTTTCCTTCTTTATATATATATATATATATATATATATGTATATATATATATGTATATGTATATATGTATATGTATATATATATATATATATGTATATATGTATATGTATATGTATATATGTATATGTATATGTATATATGTATATGTATATGTATATATGTATATGTATATGTATATATGTATATGTATATGTATATATGTATATGTATATGTATATATGTATATGTATATATATATATGTATATATATGATCAGGATCTAACATATATAAAATATTTTTAATCAAGTTTCGCAATGTCCAAAAATTAGGGACTGATTTGAGAGTATCCAAACCAGCTAGCATCTCGGAGTCCAATTTCGAATGTATCAACTTGATACCGGTGCAACAATCTTGAGACTATCTTGCATAGTAAAATCTTTACGGTAGAGGACACTCTACTCTTTAACACACTTGATCATGCAAACAAGAGATTACCACCTACCGATGACCTTACCCTTGCTTACAGTCATCTGGTTGCCCGGACATATCATAAGTGATAGAATAAAGAATGAAGAGTAAAAGTAAAAAAAACAAATAGATACGGTGTCTATTTATTTTCTTCAACTGAGCAATGAGATTTTCTCGTGCAGTTGCAAAAATCTCATATGCTATGCAGATTGGGAAATCTCTCTGTTATCATGCCCTTATAAGATTGAGCTCTTGTCAAAGCTATCGATCTTGGATCGATACAATAAAAATAGTTTATGGGTGAGAGGCTTCGTGAGTGAGTCTGCTAGTTGATTAGCCATATGTACATGAGAGACATGTAGTTGATGTCTGACAACTTGATCTCACATGAAGTGAAAGTCGATGACAATGTGTTTAATGCATGAGTGGAACATGTTAGAATCAAGTCAGCACTAGGGGGGGGGGGTGAATTAGTGCAGTAGATAAAAACTTCGGTTTTAAGATTTTTTCATTTCGATTAAAATCGATCTCGGAAAGATAACTTCAAATCTCGTTCGTAAGCGTAGTAAAAGCAGTAAGCAGGTAAGCCAATTTGCAGTAAAGATAAATTACAAGAATGAAAATACAAACCGAGTTTTATATTGGTTCGGTCGTTGTGACCTACATCCACTCCGCCGATTCCTCTTCCGTCGAGGCCACCAGCATCCACTAACGATCTTACTTCAATGGACGAAGATTAACTACCTTTACAACTCGATTCTTCTTTTGATAGGTTCAGGAGAGAACCTTTACACCTTATTTTTATAAAGTTTCCCTCACACTCTCTCTTAGAATGGTATCTAAACTTTAGGACAAGGGATTCTACACTTTACAAGGGTTTTTAACTCTAGAAACATAGAGTTTTTGTTCACTTTTCTTATTACTCTATGCAGGAATAGTTGGGGTATTTATAGACCCTAAATGACTTCAAAACTTGAAGCCAAAATTTATATCCTCAAGATTTCGAGGTACGAATGGTACCATCACCTACATCTAGATACTAGATGATACCAACACCCAGTCTAATAGTACCACCGCCTGACAGTTTCTTGGATACTATGTTTTGGCGCTACTACTTGATATAGTTTCGGAGATTATGCCATGATAGTTTCACTTGTTGGGTCACTGTTTGGGCCTTTTCACTTGGGCCTAATTGATCTCTAATTGAGTTAGCCTAATTACATTCTAAACCAACTCAATTAGACTATAAACTAACTAAATCTAGACATAATCGATTACAAGCGAATCCTATATTGTCCGACATGTCATTGGTTCTTCTAGCGCTTCGTCCGATCCTTCGGTGTATTACCCAATCAGCATATTGTCTTCTCGTCATATTTGATCTCCTTGGCATAATGTTCGATTTTCTTGGTCCAATGCCCAAATTCATGGACCGAAGTCTTCTACCGACAAATCGATCGATCCTCCGATCCGACATCCAATCTTCTGACATGTTTGTTCCGACCCAACGTTTGATTCCTCATGTTTTAATCGATTTATCTTTTCTGATCGAAGCTAGTCTTATATCACTTAAACGCACATTAAATCATAAACACTATCAATTAGTTTCATCATAAGATTCAACAATCTCTCCCTTTTTGATAATGACAATCAATTGATGATAGAGTTAACCGTAACTCCCCCTATCAATATGCCATATTGATAGAACTTTAAATTCAAATTGAATTCAAGTCAAAGCAATCATGATTCACATCATATATAATACATTATATATATTATCATAATAAAATCACGAGTATTTGCATTCATCATATGCATGATCATTGTTATAAGTAACATCATAAATATTTCAAATCATCATGGTATTAAAATATCAAAGTATATTAAATCCTACCATGATTCTCATATCATTATATATTCTCTCCCTTTGTCATCAACAAAAAGGAGAAGTGCATCTAGCCAATTTTTTTGAGATATAATATCAAATTATTGTAACATAATCTCAAGTTTTTTCATCATGCAAGCTAGTAATTTTCTTTCTTCTTTTTGAGAAGTGCAATTTTTGCTTCCTTTGCAAAGCGCAAGCTAGCAAAATTTTACTTCATTTTACATGCTACACAAGCTAGCAACTTTGGCAAGTTTTACATCATTTTCCAATATACAAGCTAGCAAATTTTTGAGATGTTCATGCATCATGAGTATTACCTATCTTAGATGTGCAAGATAGCACTTTTGCTTCTCTTGAGATTACAAGCTAGCAATTCTTGATGATGTTCAAGATAGTAAATTCTTTCTTCTCTTTTGAGAAGTGCATCTAGCAATTTTGTTTCTACTTAAGATGTGCAAGCTAGTAATTCTTGCTTCTCTTTAAGATGTGCAAACTAGTAACTTTTTGCTTCTTTTTGAAGTATGTAAGCTAGCTAGCAAGCTAGCAAAATTTGCTCCCCCTATGTCATTATCAAATAGAAGGGAAGAATATAATGTTATAATTTTTTTTCTTGTTAGTAAATAACTAAAAGAAACATGGGAGTTCAAAAATAAGATATTGATTCATAGAAAAATCTCATGTATCAAGTATCGAGAAATTAAGATCATGATTTGGATAAAGAAAATTAATCTTATCCTATAAAGTGTTCTTGTAAGAAATGCCAAATCATCATCATTATCATGTTGGGCATGATACTAAATCAATAAATTTTAAATCAATATTACTTGGGTATGCATGATACCAAAACATGGTTTCAAGTATTCAGTATATAACATACTTAATTTCAAACCATTACTTTTTATCCTTGCTTTATGATACCAAAGAGAAATCAATCATCACTATGAGCATATCATACATGATACTAAGACATTAAAACTTTTTTAAGCATTTATCACTTCATGCATTAAATCAATATTTTGATCATGAACTTACCAAAAAAACATTTTGATCATGATACCAAACATTCATCATTTCTCCCATTTATGATTTCAAAACGTAAAATCATCAAACAAGATACAAACATTTATTTTCAAAACATTCATCATTATTTTCAACTCATTCAATTTATCAAATCAACAAAGTCCCTAAGAGATTCAAAATGAAATGAAGAGATTTATCGATCTCTTGAAATGCTAGTGATTTCCTTTCTCCCCTTTGTCATTGTAAATAAGAAATAAGAAGAGGGGAATAATACATAACAAAACTCAAGTCATAAATTATCAAGATGTCAAGTAGTATATCATGGTTTACTAGAATAAGTTCCCTTTTTAGTGAATAGCAAAAAGAATCGTAGGAGAACAAGATCTCAATTCATGCATATAAAATCTTCAATCATCAAAATCATGATTTGGATAAAACTCATTCAAATCAAAATCATCAAAATCACTTTAATAGTCCAAGAGATTTAAAATATAAATAGATTCATCACTAATGATCTCTAAGATGATAACTCGATAAGATAGAGATTTTTTTTAAAGAAATATGCATTCTCTCTTTATTGTTTCAATTTAAGTGATTTGATTTCATATAAGTATGCCTTTATCTTTTATGCCAAACAAAAATATACATCATCGTTTAAAAACAAAGTTCATCACAATAAGATCAATAAACCATACATCACAAAGATCATCATGTATAATTTCGAAATATAAACTCATTAAGCATGATTTCAAATCATCATTACATTATTTCATCAAGCATGATTTCATAAAGCGTTTTTAATAAAAATCATTTTGTTTGTTGTAGTAATGCATTTTCCTTCTTTGCATCAATGATTCAATCATATCATGAGATATATAAATCATAAATACAAAGGAATCATATTATGAAAGATATAAGATCAAAAGTGTAACACGTAATTCCAAAACATAAGATTTCAAATCATTATACATCATTAAATCTACAAAATTATCATTTTCAATTAAAATGATTAAGTGATTCTAACTCGTCGTACTTAGTGCTAGAAGTTAATATGCAATTGTCATGCTCAATTTTTTATTCTTCAAATCACTAGAAAGACTAGCATGATCCCAAAAACTTTTAACATTTTCATTACATCATTAAACATGTAATTAAAAATATATATATATAATTTTTTAAATTAAATTAAAAATAACTCATGAAAAGCATCAAGTAATTTCAAAGTAAACTAAGGGGATTTTGATTACCTTGTCGTCGAAAGCCATTAAGGCGTATTTCACCATCTTGTCTTTGTTGGTTTGCTTCTCATCTTTAGATGTGCTCGATTCGTCATTGAGTATTTCCTTCTTCTTTGTTAACTTTTTCATTTTGTATTCATTTTTATTCTTAGTTTCATATTTTATAAATTTATTTGTGAGAAGTTCTATGTTATCATCACTTGAGCTTTTGCTCGAGTGATCTTCTTTTGTTCTAAGTGCAAAATCCTTCATATTATTTGAAAGGTTGTTCTCAAATTCATTATATTAGGATCAAGAGCGCATTAAGAAAGGAGGGGGGTGAATTAGTGCAGCGGATAAAAATCATGTCTTTAAAGACTTTCATATGATAAAATCGTTTCCGACGAAAATTGATTTCGGAAACTTAATAACTTGGAAGCTTATGGAAGCGTAGTGACTAAGTAAAGTAGTTTGCAGTATGTAAATGGCAAGAATAAAATGCAAACCGAGATTTAGAGTAGTTCGGTCAATCTTGACCTACATCCACTTTTGGCTTCCTCTTCCGACGAGGTCACCAACGTTCACTAGAGGCCTTCATTCAATAGGCGAAGGCCAACTACCCTTTTACAGCTTTTATCCTTTTGACGGGCTTAAGAGACAACCCTTACAAGTTTTTACTCCTCTCTTGAATGATCAACACTTAAAAGAGGGAGAAGAACATTAGCTTTTACAACACTTTTAAGCTCTCAAATACTTAGAATAAAAGTAAGCTTTCGGTTGCCCTTTCATGCTGATAGGGTGAGGTTTATATAAGCCCTAATTAGTTTGAATTTGGAGCTCAAAAATGTCAATTCTCGGATTTCCAGGGTCCTAGCGATACCACCGCCATAACTGGGTGGTACTACCACCTATCATCTGTCACTGAGTGGTACTACCACTCAGTCTGGGCGGTACTATCGCTTGACAGCTTTCAAAGACCGAGCTCAGGAGGTACCACCGCTTGACAAGGGCGGTACCATCGCTGACAGTAATAACTACCGATAGTACCACTGCCTGATAGGGGTGGTACTATCACCCAGAACTCCTAGAAGACCGAGTCTCCTAGGTGGTACCACTGTCGACCAGGAATTCTGGGTCTGAATGGGCTGATCCATTCTGTCCAATTTGGGTCTGTCAAGGGCCCAGTTGGGCCCATATTAAGTTAATGGGATCACCTCCCAATCCTAACTTAATCTACATGCTAACTATGATAATTAAGACATCAATACTGCAAATCATGTTCCGATGCGTCAATCGCTTCTTCCGGCGAGCTTTCGACGAACATCCGACGAACCCTCGGCGATGCTCCGGCGGACTCCCGACAAACTCTTGGACTTTTTGACGATCCTCTTGGCGAGTTCCAATGAGCTTCTTTGGCAAGCTCTTGGACTTCTCGGATTGTTCTCGCAGAACCTTCGACGACCGTCCAGACTTCCGACGAACTCTCGAACTCCCAACATGATCTTTGTCTTGACTCTGGCTCAACACCTGCTACATGTCTTACTGCCATCGTAGTTAATCTTGCATACTTATCTCAACATATAGATTAGATAAACAAATGACAATTGACTTCATCATCAAAATTTGAAATTCAACAATCTCTCCCTTTTTGATAATGACAATCAATTGATGACGGAGTTAACCTTAACTCCCTCTATTTATATGCTATACTTGAGATAAGTCATTCTTGAATTCAAAGCCTTTGAATTCAAGAGACATATTGATAAGTTAAGTTTATTTAAATTTATCAATACCCATCATGATGCAACTTTATGAAAATGATATCACGACATGACATCCATTTTCAAGTCTCATATTTCAAATGTGAAGGATAGCAATCATAGCAATACATCATATGGTAAGATATCAATTTGTAAAATTATAATGTACGCTCTAGATATCTTAACATAATGCCAATATGGCAATCAATTTATGATCAATTTACCACATCTTTCCATGAAAGATAGCAATCTAGGCAATTCATCATATGGTAAGATATCAACATTGTAGAATTGCAATGTAATCTCTAGATATCTTAACATAATGCAAATATGGCAATCATAGTAATTCATGACAAGATATCAACATTGTAAAATTGAATGTAAGTTCTAGATATCTTATCATTAATGCAAATATTTCAAGTGTATTGATTCATTCTATCATCAATTTACCACATATTTCTCCCTCTTTGTCATTAACAAAAAGGAGAGCGATTTAACAATAAGTGTTGTAAAGATAAAAAGATTCATGTCATTTTTCAACAATAAGTGATAAGATACCATTCATACAAATTATTTTTTCAAGCAATCATGGCATTATATCATTCAAAAGTCCATTAAGGAGATAGCTTTCATTACTTCTTCTCTTTTTATTTGTCATTAACGTTCTGCATGAAGGAGGAAAGCCATTATGAACTAACTTTGAATGAAGTTAAAAATGATAAGAGATTAAATCATGTTTCATTTTTACAAGAATCACGATATACATATGAAATTAAATTCTTGCAAGTGTTCATCTTAAAGAGAAATCTTCCTTCATCAAAAAGGAATTCATATGAAAGAATCATTACATCAAATCCATTTCTCGATTAAAAATCATTTTTCACAAGGTAAATTCATGAGAGATACATTTATTAATTAATGCCATGTGTCAAAAATCATGGAGCATTAATATGAAATAATCTTGATATGTCGTAGACTTATGAAAGCTCTATTCAAGAAATACATTAAGTCTGGAAGAGAAATACAAAATCATGCATTCAGACAATGTTTTGTTATAGCTTTTTGATCACAATCATGAAGGTAAAACATGCTTATCATCATGAGAATTTTGGCATCAAGACATACAATTTCCAACATGTTATTGAAGCATATAATCATGTAAAATTCATGTAATAAGATTTACGTTTCTAAGTGATTGATCAAGGATCAAGAAAGTCTGAAAATGATATTTAACAAATTCATGCATTCAGACAAATCAACATTCCTAATTCTCTTATAATGAAATCAAATTGTTCTTCACTTAAAGGCTTTGTAAAAATATCAATTAGTTGATGTTTAGTATTAATGAACTCTATAATTACATCATGATTAGTGGCATGATCTCATATAAAGTGATGTCTAATATTAATATGTTTTGTTGTTGAGTGTTGAATGAGATTCTTTGTTAAACATATTACACTTGTGTTATCACATTTAATGGGAATATTTTTAAGATGAACTTTATAATCTTCTAAGGTGTTTTACATCCACACAACTTGTGCACAGTATGCACTAGCTGCAATATACTCAGCTTCAGTTGTTGATAGTACACAACTGAGTTTTGTTTCTTAGATAACTAAGAAATAAGGGCATGTCCTAAAAATTGACATGTTCCTAATGTGTTTTTTCTATTTAGTCTACACCCAGTAAAATCCGCATCAGTATAAGCAATTAGCTCAAAATTCTCGAATTTTAGATACCATAATCCTAGATTTGTGGTACCTTTAAGATATCTAAGTATTCTTTTAACTACTTTAAGATGAAATATCTTAGGATTCGATTGAAACCTAGCACAAAGTCCTACACTAAATATGATATCCGGTCTAGTTGTAATGGGGTAAAGTAAACTTCCTATCATACCCCTATAAGTTTTTTTATCAAAGCTTTCTCCACTCTCATCGATTTCTAACTTAGTGGAGGTGCTCATAGGAGTGTTGATAGCTTTTGAGCTATCCATATTAAATCTTTTTAGCAAATCTAAAGCGTATTTAGTTTGACTAATAAATATACCATTGCTTAGTTGTTTAATTTGTAAGCATAAAAAGAAAAAAGGTTAATTCTTCCATCAAACTCATTTCAAATTCAAGGCTCATAGTTTCAACAAAAGATTCACAAAGAAATTCGTTCGTAGAATCAAAGATAATATCATCAACATAAATCTAAACAATGAGAAAATTATTTTTAAAATTTTTGATAAATAATGTAGTATCAACCTTGTCTTTAGAGAAATTATTTTCAATAAGAAAAGAACTAAGTCTCTCATATCAAACCCTTGTGGCTTGTTTTAAACCATAAAGAGCTTTAGTTAATTTAAACAGGAGACTATTATTCTTAAATCCGCAAGGTTGTTCAACATAAACTTTTTCGAAAATAAATCCATTAAGAAAAGCGCTTTTAACATCCATTTGAAACAACTTAAAATTATTACTACTAGCATAGGCAAGGAGCATCCTTATGGCTTCTAACCGAGCCATAGGAATGAAGGTTTCTTCATAATCGATACCTTCTTCTTGGTTGAAATATTTGGCCACTAATCTAGCATTGTTTCTAACCACGATACCAGATTCGTCTTGCTTATTTCTAAAGACCCATTTAGTACCAATAACTAAATGGTTATTTGACCCATTTAGTACCAATAACTAAGAAAAGAACGTGTTTTAACCCCCTTAGATGTGTCTCCTATGATTAGCTCCTTAGGATGAGCATCAACATACTTCCAATCTTTGGGTAAGGATGTTTCGGAAGTGGATACATCCAAGTTGCTAGTTGGAGAAGGGGTTTCATTTAAATTCAAAGTATCAAAATTAACATCATCATAAAAATTATTTTTCTTGATTTCAGAAATCTCATTGAAAACAACATGAATGGATTCTTCTATAATTAAAGTTCTTTTATTGAAGATACGAAATGCTTTAGAAATCGAAGAATAACCAAGAAAAATTTTTTCATCGGATTTAGCATCAAATTTTCCTAAGGCATCTTTTTCATTTAAGTTAAAACACTTACACTCAAAAACTTTAAAATATGAAACATTGGGTTTTTTGTTGTTCCACAATTCATAAGGAGTTTTGGTGAGTAAGGGTCTTACTAGAACTTTATTCATAACATAGCATGCCGTGTTTATCGTTTCGGCCCAAAAATATTTGGGTAGGCTATGTTCATTTAACATGGTTCTTGCCATTTCTTGTAAATTTTTATTCTTTCTTTCTGCTACTCCATTTTGTTGAGGATTTCTTGGAGTAGAGTAGTTGTGGTTGTATCCATTAGATTCACAAAATTCTTGGAAATCATGGTTTTGAAATTCACCACCGTGATCACTTCGAATTGATGAAATCATAAAACCCTTTTCATTTTGAACAAGTTTACAAAACTTGGTGAAATATCTAAAGCATTCATTTTTATGTTTCAAGAAATAAGTCCATGTGTATTTACTATAATCATCTACAATAACAAAAGTGTATTTGCTACCTCCTAGGCTTAATGTAGAGATTGGTCCGAATAAGTCCATATGGATTAATTGCAAAGGTTTAGAGGTGCTTATTTGATTCCTAGATTTGAAGCTACCCTTTATTTGTTTTCCTAATTGACAAGCATCACACACATTATCTTTGATGAACTTGATATGAGGAATTCCTCTTATAAGTTCTTCGAATGAAATTTGAGTGATTAGTTTCATGCTAGCATGACCTAATCTCCTATGCCAAAGCCAAGCATCATCATTCAAAATCAAAAAATATATTTCATTGCAAAGATCATTGATATCAATAGTGTATATGTTATTTTATTTTAATGCAATCATAGATATGTTCTTGTGTGGTTTTTCAATAATGCAAGTATTAGATTCGAATTTAATAATATATCCTTTTTCACACAATTGATTAATGCTTAAGAGGTTATGTTTTAAACCATCAACTAACAAAACATCTTCAATAAAGAAGTTGGATTTATTACCTATGGTTCCTTTGCCGATGATTTTACCCTTATTGTTGTCTCCGAAGGTGACATAGCCTTCGTCTATGCTAGTGAGCTTAGAGAAATGAGATGGATCTCCGGTCATATACCTTGAGCATCCACTATCAAGGTACTATCTCTTGCTCCTAGCTTGTGGTGATATATATTTCTACAAAAAAGGTTGATTTTTAGGTACCCATTTAATCTTGGGTGCCTCAAAAATCGATCTAAATTGCTTATCATGTTGCATGGAATTTATTATAGTTCCTTTAGAAACCCAAATTAATTTGTTAGAACTAACCTTCTTGAATGGACAATGATAAGTTCTATGTCCATATTTACAACAAAAGTTACATTTATTTTAGTGTGAAACATGCAAGATAGGGTTTTTAATGAAGGTGGTTGGATTTTGGTGAGGGCTTCTCATAAATCCAATTCCACTTCTTTTATGAATATGACCCTTATTTGTAAGGATCATGTTCAACAACTTGCTACCAACCTCAAATTTCTTCAAGGTGTCATTGAGTAGCAAGTTCTCCTTTTGGAGTAATTCTAAGTCATGACATTTCGTACATGAAAATAAACTATCATTATGCTCATTTTTTAATTTATCGAAATTACTAACAAGAGTATCATGCTCCTTTTTAAATAATTTATATTTTCTACTAATTGTTTTGCATTCATCAAATAAATCATGGAAAGCATTTAACAATTCATCAAATGATAAATCTACATCAATTAAATTTGATACCTCCTCTCCAGTGGCCATGAGTGCATAATGAGTAATTTGCTTAGTGTTGGACTCCTCTTCTTCAGGGGTGCTTGAGTCATCCCATGTTGCTTTGAGCACCTTCTTCTTTGGTGTTCTTTTCTTAGCTTGGGGAAATTCATTTTTATAGTATCTCAGCTTCTTACATTCATAGCAAATAACTTGGTCCTTTTTGGGTTCAAATTTATTTTTTATGTCATTTTTAAATTTATTTTTTTTAATAAATTTTTAAAATTTCCTTGTTAAAAGTGTCAAGTCATCGTCAAAGTCCTCATCACTTGAGTTTTCTCTCAAGTGGTCTTCTTGAGTTCTAAGTGCCATATCCTTCCTATTCTTTGGAATGGTGTCCTCATGCTCTTCATAAGCTTTGCAAGTCATTTCATAGGTCATTAATGATCCGATTAATTCTTCAAGAGGGAAGTTATTTAAATCTTTAGCTTATTGAATGACAGTGACTTTAGGGTCCCAACTCTTTGGAAGGGATCTTAGAATTTTATTAACGAGCTCAAAATCCGAAAAACTTTTACCGAGTCCTTTTAGACCATTGATGACATCCGTGAAACGGGTGTACATGTCACCTATGGTCTCACTCGATTTCATTCAAAAAAGTTCATAAGAATGCACTAAAAGATTGATTTTTGACTCTTTCACTCTACTCGTGCCTTCATGAGTCACTTCGAGTGTATGCCAAATATCAAATGCAGTTTCACAAATCGAAACATGATTAAACTCATTTTTATCTAGTGCACAAAATAAGGCATTAATAGCCTTTGCATTTAGAGCGAAAGTGTTCTTCTCCAATTCATTCCAATCGATCATTAGAAGAGAAGACTTTGAAAATCCATTTTCAACAATATTCCAAAGTTCAAAATCCTTGGAAATAAGGAAGATCCTCATTCGGGTCTTCCAATAGGTGTAATTCATCCTATTGGATATGGGCGGACGTGTAATAGAGTAACTCTCTTGGTTTCAAGCATATGCCATCTCTCTTGGGTTTTAATCCAATTGAGAGTGAACCCACTCTGATACCAATTGTTAGGATCAAGAGCGCACTAAGAGGGGGGGGTGAACTAGTGCAGCGGATAAAAATCAAGTCTTTAAAGACTTTCGTACGATAAAATAGTTTCCAACGAAAATCAATTTCGGAAGCTTAATAACTCGAAAGCTTATGGAAGCGTAGTGACTAAGTAGTTTGCAGTATGTAAATGGCAAGAATAAAATGCATTTAGAGTGGTTCGGTCAATCTTGACCTACATCCACTTTTGGCTTCCTCTTCTGACGAGGTCACCAACGTTCACTAGAGGCCTTCCTTCAATAGGCAAAGGCCAACCACTCTTTTATAGCTTTTCTACTTTTGACGGGCTTAGGAGACAATCCTTACAAGTTTTCACTCCTCTCTTGAATGATCAACACTTAGAAAGAAAGAGGGAGAAGAACTCTAGCTTTTACAACACTTTTAAGCTCTCAAATTCTCAAAATAAAAGCAAGCTTTCGGTTGCCCTTTCATGCAGAAAGGGTGGGGTTTATATAGGCTCCAATCAGTTTGAATTTGGAGCTCAAAAGTGTCCATTCCCAGATTTTCGGGGTCCTGATGGTACCACCGCCATAACTGGGTGGTACTACCACCTGTCATTTGTCACTGAACGGTACTACCACTTGACAGCGCTCGAAGACCGAGCTCAGGTGGTACCACCACCTGACAAGGGCGGTACCACCACTAGCAGTAATAACTGTCGGCGGTACCACTACCTGATAGGGGCGGTACTACTGCCCAGAACTCCTGGGAGACTGAGTCTCATGGGTGGTGCCACCGTCGGCCCTAGCGGTGCCACTGCCAGCCAATAATTCTAGGTCCGAATGGGCTGATTTATTTGGCCCAATTTGGGTATGTCAAGGGCCTAGTTAGCCCTAGATTAAGTTAATGGGATCACCTCCCAATCCTAACTTAAACTACACGCTAACTATGACAATTAAGACATCAATACTGCAAGTCGTGTATCGATGCGTCAATCGCTTCTTCCAACGAGCTTTCGAAGAACTTCCAACGACCATTTGACGAACCCTCGGCGATGCTCCGACGGACTCTCGACAAACTCCTGGACTTCGCGACGATCCTCTTGGCGAGTTCTAATGAGCTTCTTTGGCAAGCTCTTAGATTTCTCAGATTGTTCCCGTAGAACCTCTGACGACCGTCCGGACTTCCGACGAACTCTCGAACTCCCAACGTGATCTTTGTCTTGACTCCGGCTCATCACCTGCTTCATGTCATATTGCTATTATAGTTAATCCTACACACTTATCTTAACATATAGATTATATAAACAAATGACAATTGACTTCATCATCAAAATCCGAGATTCAACACATTAGGTGTCACATGAGTCATTTCATAGGTCATCAAAGACCCAATAAATTCTTTAAGTGAAAAATAGTTCAAATCCTTCGCTTCTTATATTGTAATTACTTTTGGATCCTAACTTTTAGAAAGAGATCTTAAAATCTTGTTTACAAGTTCAAGATTAGAAAAAGATTTACCAAGTACTTTTAAACTATTGATGATAGTTTCACTTATTAACATCCGTAAAACGGGTGTACATGTCAACAATAGTTTCACTTGGTTCCATTCGAAATAATTCAAAATCATGCATCAAAAGATTTATTCTAGACTCTTTTACTCTATTCGTGCCTTCATGAGTTACTTCTAGATTTATTCTAGACTCTTTTCTGATTTATTATAGACTCTTTTCTAATCGAAGCTAGTCTTACATTACTTAAATGCACACTAAATCATAAACACTATCAATTAGTTTCATCATCAAAATATGAGATTCAATAGAACATTGGATTGACATATAAGTAGGTAGCTCCAACAATGTCACGATATATTGTAGGAGTAAGGGTAGAGCTGACATTGAGGTCCTTGAGGAGATTTGTAACCCAATTGAGTTCAGCAGCAACGGTAGCGATGACATGATATTCAACTTCAGTTGTAGACCGTGCGATTGTCTTTTACTTCTTAGAACTCAAACTGATGGGATTAGATCCAAGAAAGACAATATACCTTGACGTGGATGTTCTATCATCAAAGTTTCCCGCCTAATCAGCATCAGCAAAGGCATAGAAATGAAGTGGGGTGTATTTACGGAGAAAGAGGTTATGATTGAGGGTCCCTTTAAGATACTGTAAAATTCGTTTAACCGTAGACCAATGTATAGTAGAAGGCTGGTGCATGTATTGAGATAATTTATTAACTGCAAATGAGATATGGACGGGTGAGAGCCAAGTACTATAAGGAGCCAATTACTTATCGGTATTGAGTTGAGTTTGTATTAGAGCTGTCATCACATAATTTCAGTGATTCACTAGAGAGAGGGGAGTTGCAACCTCTTTTGCATCCTGCATATTTGTCTTTGATAATAAGTCTTGAATATACTTTCTTTGTGATAGGAGGAGACCTAAGGATGTAAATGTTGCTTCCACTCCCAAAAAGTAACTCATTGGTTCTAATCTTTGAGGGAGAATCAATCAACTAATTACTTTAGAAATACCTGAATCTCCAAGGGATCATTGCCCGAATCACTGGATTAAGCCCTTTAATAAATGTACCTAAAAGTTATCGTTCCGATCAATCTCTAGCTTGATTTGATAATCTTTCAAACCTAGCATGATATTCCAACACTATAGAAGTCTGATGAATTTTGATGAGCTGTTCATCAACATTCTCATATTCTGATTGGCCGAAGTGAACAAGAAGCCCTCTTTTGAACTGTTCCTACAAAGGAACTCCATGAAAAGTTTTATACCAATCATACCACTAGATTGCATCTCCATCGAGCTGGATGAAATATTATTTAATATTTATAAATAATATTTATTTAGAGTCAAGTAGAGATTTATTTAATATTTATTTATTATTAAGAGTCTAAGTCCTAGTGGACTCTAGGTGAAACTCTATAAATAATGATGTAACCTTTTCTTCAATCAATCAATTAATGAAATATTATTCTAATCTATGGATAAACCCTAGGAGGCCAATCCCCTCGAAGTGATCAAGGAGGCCGATCCCCTCAAAGCGATCAAGGAGGTCGATCCCCTCGAAGCAATCATCCAATTTTTTCCCCTTTCTTCCACGATAAGACCCTAAGGTCTTATCAGATTCTTGGATACTTGGGATTCAGGAATACTTCCAGTGAGCAGATGAGAGGATATGAACGAGCAATCATGGTGGGGAATACAACCTAGCAGAAGAGGAGAAGCAAGGGAAAGGTCGGGATCATTGGCGACCAGGAGATCCACTACGTCTTTCACTACTTTTCCCAGTTTATCTACCATGTCGGGGGAAAGAATGTTCAATGCCATGCCAGAGTCAATGATGATGTTTGGTGATCTAGAAGCAGTAGGAGAGTGGTAGTCATAGGTGCCCAGCAAGCCAATCACGTGAGTGATGGCACGTGTGACTTGACATGGAATCTTTTTGCTTATTATATTTTGACATTTATCACTTTATATTGACTATTGCATATATGCATATATATATTGTGATGTCCTTGGATCTATGCAATGAAAATCAGATCGTGATGAGATCACGATAATGAGACTGATTCACCTTTAAACATAAATCCTAAATAATCCTGGTCATAGGTTACTCGAGAGGGACATCAAAGAATCGGACGAAGCGTCGAGGGACCAATGACATGCCGGACAACTTGATTAATACTTAGTATTAATTGTTTAGATCGAAGTTTATTTTATATATGCAGGATTAACTACGATGGAAGTAAGACATGCAGCAGGAGTTGCGCCGGAGTCAAGACTATGATCACGTTGAGGGTTCGAGAGTTCGATGGAAGTCCGGACGGTCGTCGAAGGTTCTGTGGGAACAAATCCGAGAAGTCTAGGAGCTTGCCAAAGAAGCTCGTCGGAACTCGCCAAGCGGATCGTCGCAAGTCCAGGAGTTTGCCGGAAGTCCACAGGAGCATCGTCGAAGGTTCGTCGGATGTTCGCCAGAAGTTTGCCGGAAGCTTGCTGGAAGAAGCGATTGACGCACCGGAGCAAGTTGCAGTAAATGTTTTAAGAAATATCATAGTTAGCTTGTAGATTAAGTTAGGAATGGGAGGTGATCCCATGAACTTAATCTGGGGGCAATGGGGCCCTTGACCTAAATTGGGCCGAATGGATCAGCCCATTCGGACCCAGATTTCCTTGCCGGCGGTGGCACTGCTTAGGTCGACGGTGGCACCGCATAGGAGCTCAGTCTCCCAAGAAAGCTGGGCGGTGCAACTGCCCAAGTCAGGCAGTAGTACCACTTGGGCTCAATCTCCAAGTGATATTGGGTGGTGGTACTGCCTGAGCTTGGTCTCCGAGCAAAGTCAGGCGGTGGTACCGCTTGAGCTCGATCTCTGAGTGGTGTCAGGCGGTAGTACCGCCAGGACCCCGAAAAACTAGGAGATGACATATTTGAGCTCCAAATTCAAATTAGTTGGGGCCTTTATAAACCCCACCCTTTCCTGCATGAAAGGGCACAGAAAAAAAATCGAAAGTTTGATCTTACTCTGTGATTTTAGAGCTTAAAAGTGTTACAAAGGCTAAAAGTTCTCCTCCCTCCTTTCTTCCAAGTTTTGATCAAGACGCTAGTCAAAGGTGCCTAGCAAGCCAATCACGTGAGTGATGGCACATGTGACTTGATACATAATCTTTTTGCTTATTATATTTTGACGTATATCACTTTAAAACTATTACATATATGCATATATATATTGTGATGTCCTTGGATTTGTGCAATGGGAATCGGATCGTGATGAGATCATGATAATGAGATCGATTCACCTTTAAACACATATCCTAAATAATCTCGGTCATAGGTTACTCGAGAGGGATATTGTGATAACCGGACAGATTGGTGTGCTGTATACCCGTCCATATGATGGATGCAGCTGGTCTCATAGCTGCTCATGTAGGGACACTAGGGATACAATATAAGTGCTCATTGAATAATGAGTTCACTAATTGATCCGTTTACGGAATGTTGGATGGTTGATGATGCCTTATTGTCAGACAGTGATTCCGTAGTCCTAGTGGTATATCTGGTCCTTAGACTTGAGACACCAAGGATATCCTGTATGAGTGCTCCACTCTTTGATACCAAACTTATAGGTTTGACTGTCCCAGATCTAGTACAGCTTGTCATTGGGAGTGGTAGTCAACCTTATGAGGGCTATTGAGTGTCAATAGAGGATCATCCACTCTCGGCGTCATGAGAGGAATATCCCATGTGTTCTTGCTCAGACAAATCCCTGGCCAGGGTCATTCGGGTTGAGAGAGAAAGAGTTCTCCGGAATAATCTGATTAGAGCGAGACTCGAGTAGAAACCGTATGGGTCTGACAGCACCATGCTCGATATACGGTCTCTGGGATATTAGATGGATGAGGGACTATAGGTACATGGTAACTGAGGATAGACAGGTCCAATGGATTGGATTCCCCTGTATCATCTGGGGACTACGACGTAGTGGCCTAGTACGTCCGTAGTCGATGAGTCGAGTGAATTATTATAGAGATAATAATTCACTGAGTTAGAAGGAGTTCTAACAGGTATGACTCATGGCTAGCTCGATATTGGGCCTAGAGGGTCACACACATATGGTAGGCATTGTGATGAGTAGAGGTTCGGATATAAGATATCCGACGGAGCCCTTGTCTTATTAGATATCCAATAAGCCCCAGAATTATTGGATCCCATGGACGAGATCCAATAAGAGCCCTTGAGAGATTATTGGATCGAGATCCACTAATTTAAAAGGCTTGGGTTATTGGATGCAGATCCAATACCCACTAAGGGAGGATCCATTAGGGTTTGACAGGGGACCTCTATAAATAGGAGGGATTCAGAGCCTCATAGGCTAGAGCCTTTGCTTGCCTCTCCTATTCTCCTCTCCCTCTCCACCTCAGAGCAGGCCTAGAGTTTTGAGGAGCATCGTCACAGCCCTGCTATGTGGATCACCACTAGAGAAGAGGACGCTTGACCTCCTTCACCATCTCCTAAGGATCTGCAAGGATACAAGGATATATGATCTCCCTAGGTAACATAATCTACTCTATACGCAGTTTTAAGTTTCGCGGATTTTGCACACCAATCTTTGCACGACGACGAAAATCTCTTTGGGAATCAAGGATTTTGTTTTCTTGTTCTTCCGCTATACATCTGATGTCGCCCCCCAAGATTCCCAACACAAGAGAGGATTGAAAATTCGATAAGGGTTATCTCCTAAGCCCGTCAAAAGGAGTGAAACTGTAAAAGGGTGATTGGCCTTTGCCTATTGAAAGAAGGTCTCTAGTAGACGCCGGTGACCTCGTCGGAGGAGGAAGCCGAAAGTGGATGTAAGTCACGTTTGACCAAACTACTATAAAATCTGGTTTGTATTTTCTTTGTGCTATTTATCTTAACTGTAAACTGCCTTCCTTACTTTACTTCAAATATGTTTCCATAAGCTTTCAAAGTTATTATCTACACGAAATGACTTTTATGTCGGAATCGGATTTCAACGTACGAATGTAGTTTTAATTGTCGAAAGTTTTTCATTGCACTAATTCACCCCCCACCCCCCACCCCCCCTCCTCCCCCCCCCCCTCTTAGTGCTCTTGATCCTGACAATTGGTATTAGAGCCTCGTTTTTCATATTTGGTTTAACACCCAAATTGAAAAGGCTCTTTTCGGTAACCAAGAGGGTCACTCTCTCATTCGTCCTCCCTTTTTCAATGGGACAGACTACACTTATTGAAAAACTCAAATGAGAGTTTTCTTGCTTTTATTGAATCTTGATTTATAGCATATAGTCAAAAATGGATTTGAAATGTCATCTCTTCCAATGAACCATTGGAATGATTTGGAGAAGAAGACGTTTTCTCTAAATGCAAAGGCTATGAATGCCTTGTTTTGCGCCTTAGACAAAAATGAATTCAATCATGTTTCTTTGTGCGAAATGGCTTTCGACATATGACACACTCTTGAAATCACACACGAAGGCACTTCTGGAGTTAAAGATTCGAAAATCAACTTTTTAATGCATGATTTCAAGCTTTTTCGAATGAAGCCGAGCGAAACCATTGTTGACATGTACACCTGTTTTACGGATGTCGTCAATGGTTTAAAAGCTCTTGGCAAATGTTTCTCGAATTTTGAACTTGTTAGTAAAGTTTTACAATCACTTTCTAAAGCTTGGGAATCAAAAGTAACGGCAATACAAGAAACAAAAAATTTAAATATTTTTCCACTTGAAGAACTTATCGGTTCATTGATGATATATGAAATGGTGCACAATGCACATGATGAACATGATGAACAAAATCACCTTCCAATGAACAGGAAGGATTTGGGACATAGAATATTTGAAGACCACTCGAGCATAAACTCAAGTGATAGTGAACAAGAACTACTCACTAAGAAATTTAAAAAATTTAAGAAACAAAAATTTAAGAACAAAAAGAACGGAACTACTTGCTTTGAATACAAGAAGAAGAACACAAAGTGGGATGAATCGAGCTCCTCCGAAGATGAGGAGAAAATCAAGAAAGGCGTGGTGGCAAACTACGCCTTAAAGACATTCAACGATAAGGTAATCAAAACCCCATTAATTTATTTCAAAATTATATTATGCTTTCCATAATACATTTTCTTTTTAGTATAGAATTAATTTTCTTGAAAATTACATGTTTAAATAATATAATGAAAATGTTAATGAATTAGGATTATGCTTATCATGCTTACCTTTCCAATGATTTTAAAAATAATCATCAAAAATGCATATCTTATGATAAACAAATAAAATGATTTTTGATTGAAAATATGAAATCATGCTTGATGATTTAATAATGCATAATGATGTTTTAATGCCATGATTGATGATTTTATTTTATGCATGATATTTTAAAGTTATACATGATGATTTTTGTGGTTTATTGATCTTGATGGTTTTTATGATGGAATTTATTTTTCAATCCTAAATGATTGATGATATATATTCTTTTTGGCACAAAAAGGGCAAAGACATGCTTGTATGAAACAACTGAATAGAGAAAAATATTTTTCTTAAAAATTCTTTTTCTCTATCTTATTGACTTTGATGAATCTATTTTATCATCTTTTTATGAATCTCTTGAAAATAATTTTGATTTGATGATTTGAATTTGAATGGGCTTTATCTTGAATTTTTGAGACTTAAAACTTAAGATTTACTCTATAAAAATTGAGATCTTTTATCCTCAATGTTTCTTTTTGCCATCTACTATCCAAATTAATCATGATTGGTATCATTGCTATATTTCTTCTTGTTGTGTACTAAAGAGAAAATTTTCCTAAATGAATTATGATTTTTCGGAACCACATTTTTTTTATGATTCATAATAAATTAAGAAATTTTATATGCTTAAATTAATATCTTGTTCTCATATAAGATTGAATGAATTTTATCTATATCATGTTCTCCTAAGAATTCCTTTTATTTTTTATTTAAAGAGGAGATGTGTCAAAATGAATCATGTCTTTTGGTATTCAAGTGATTTTATCTTTCATGACATGATGTGATTGTATTTATGGCTTGTATGCCTGGAAATGATTATAATATTTTATATTGTTTTGTTCTTTCCTTCTTCTTTCTTGTTTACAATGATAAAATGGGGAGAAATTTTAATCATGCATGGTAGGATATAATTACTATAATGAGAATTTTACACTATTACATACCTTAATAACATGTTGGAAATTATGTGTTTTGGATACAAAAATTTCCATGATGATGAGCATGTTTTATCTTCATGATTGTGTTTGAAAATCTATAGCAAAACCATGTTCGAATGCATGAAAGTGTTAAATTTTATTTTTGGATTTTCTTGATCCTAACATGATTTAGTATTTCTCTTCCGGACTTAATGTAGCTTTCATAAACATATGTCATATCGAGTTTGTTTTGTATCATTGATTTTTGACATATTGAATCAATTAACAAATTAATCTCTCATAGACTTATAGTGTGAAAAATATTTTTTTTCAAGAAATGGATTTGATGAAATGATTCCTTCTTATGAATTCCTTCTTGAAAAAGGAAGATCTTTTTTAACATTTGCAAGGATTTGGTTCATATACATATCTTGATCCTTGCAAAAATGAATTTGATCCTTACAAAAATAAAAATAAATATTTGTATCATGTTTGAAGATTTTATATTTTAATAATATGCATAATGAGTTGCAGTGATAATTGATTTATTTTTAATATCATGCATAAAAAAAAATTGAAATGTAAGGTTTTGAAAATGTGCATGTTTTAATTTGAAAATATAAGGATGCACAAATAAGATTGATACTTAACCCTTGTCATGATTTGAAGATTATAGTATATGAAAATGAATTACACTATTGTATTGTTATTCCCTTCTATTTAACAATGACATAGGGGGAGCAAATTTTCCTAGCTTGCTAGCTAGCTTGCAAATCTCAAGAGAAGTAATGTGTGCTAAATTACATATTTTGAGAAGAAATTGCTATCTTGAAACATCACTAAGAGTTGCTAGCTTAAAATCTCAAGAAGAAGCAAAACATGCTAATGTGCACATCTAGTAAACTTGCATATTTCAAGAAGCAAGAGTTGCTTTCTTGAACATCTCTAAATTGCTAGCTTGCATGTTCTAAAATGTTGTAACATTGCTAGCTTGCAAGATGTTGAGCTTGCTATCTTGAACATCTTAAGAAACAAAAATTACAAAAGTGCTATCTTGCCTATCTCAAGAAGCAAAACATGCTAACTTGTGCATCTAGCAAAGTTGACAAAATTTACATATTTCAAGAAGCAAGAGTTGCCTTCTTGAACATCTCTAATTTGCTAGCTTGCATAATGTAGAAGTTGCTATCTCAAAAGAAGCAAAAGTGCTATCTTGTATGTTGTAAAACTTGCATATCTAAAACTTGATAGCTTGAATGTTCTAAGCATGATGTAACACTTGCCAAATTTTCTAGCTTCAAAACTGCATGAAGATAAAACTTGATATTATGTTTTTCATGCAATAAGTTAAACTTATATTCCAAACACAAGAATAGTTGGACTTCTCCTTTTTGTTGATGACAAAGGGGGAGAAGTATGATGTTATGCATAAGTTTATGCATAAGTTTATGATGACATATTGCAAGTATTCATGATGAATATTGCAATGACTTGAATTCAGTTTAAATTCAATGTTCTATCAATATGGCATATTGATAGGGGGAGTTTATTTAAACTCCGGGAGTTAAGTTTAACTCCGTCATCAATTGGTTGTTATCATCAAAAAGGGGGAGATTGTTGAATCTCGTATTTTGATGATGAAACCAATTGATAATTGTGTTTATGTTTTAATCTATGTTTTGAGTAACACAGGATGCTTCGATCAGGATGAGACAATTAAAGCAAGAAAAATCATGTTGGGCCGGAGGATCATGTTAGAAGATTGGACGTCGGGCTGGTGGATCGGTCGACATATCGACAGAAGGCTTCGGGCCATGGATTCGGGCATCGGGCTAAGAAGAGTGGACATTGCATCAAGGATATCGGAGTTACGGAGTCAATTGGCTGATTGGGCAATAGGCCGCAAGAAAGGACGATGCGTTGAAGAATCAGACGAAACGTCGAGGGACCAATGACATGCCGGATAACTTGATTAATGCTTAGTATTAATTGTCTAGATCAAAGTTTGTTTTACATGTGCAGAATTAACTATGATGGAAGTAAGTCATGCAGTAGGAGTTGCGTCGGAGTCAAGACCATGATCACGTTGGGGGTTCGAGAGTTTAAGGGAAATCCGGACGGTCATCGGAGGTTCTACGGGAACAAATCCGAGAAGTCTAGGAGCTTGCCAAAGAAGCTCGTTGGAACTCGCCAAGTGGATCGTCGCAAGTCCAGGAGTTTGCCGGAAGTCCGCAGGAGCATCGCTGAAGGTTCGTCGGATATTCGTCGGAAGTTCGCCGGAAGCTCGCCGGAAGAAGCGATTGACGCATCGGAGCAAGTTACAGTAAATGTCCTAAGAAATATCATAGTTATCATGTAGATTAAGTTAGGAATGGGAGGTGATCCCATGAACTTAATCTGGAGGCAATGGGGCCCTTGACAGACCCAAATTGGGCTGAATGGATCAGCCCATTCAGACCCAGATTTCCTGGCCGACGGTGGCACCGCCTAGGAGCTTAGTCTCCTAGGAAAGTTGGTACTGCTTGGGCTCAGTCTCCGAGCGAGACTGGGCGGTGGTACCGCCCCTGTCAGGCGATGGTGCCGCCTGAGCTCGGACTCTGAGCGAAGTCAAGCGGTGGTATCGCCCTTGTCAGGCAGTGGTATCGCCTGAGCTCAGTCTTCGAGTGGTGTCAGGCGATAGTACTGCTTGGGCTCAGTCTCCAAGCGAGACTAGGCGGTGGTACCGCCTGAGCTCAGACTCTGAGCGAAGTCAAGCGGTGGTATCACCCTTGTCAAGCGGTGGTATCGCCTGAGCTCGGTCTCCGAGTGGTGTCAGGCGGTAGTACCGCCCAGTTATGGAGGTAGTACCACCAGGACCCCGAAAAACCGGGAGATGACACATTTGAGCTCCAAATTCAAATCAGTTGGGGCCTATATAAACCCCACCCTTTCCTGCATGAAAGGGTACAGAAAAAAACCGAAAGCTTGATCTTACTCTGTGATTTTAGAGCTTAAAAGTGTTGTAAAGGCCAAAAGTTCTCCTCCCTCCTTTCTTCCATGTTTTGATCAAGAGAGGATTGAAAATTCTGTTAGGGTTGTCTCCTAAGCCCATCAAAAGGAGTGAAACTGTAAAAGGGTGATTGGCCTTCACCTATTAAAGGAAGGCCTCTATTAGACGCCGGTGACCTCGTCGGAGGAGGAAGCCGAAAGTGGATGTAGGTCACGTTTGACTGAACCACTTTAAAATCTGGTTTGCATTTCCTTTGTGCTATTTATATTAACTGCAAACTGTCTTCTTTACTTTACTTCAAATATGTTTCCGTAAGCTTTCAAAGTTATTATCTGCACGAAAAGATTGTTATGTCGGAATTGGATTTCAACGTACAAACGCATATTTAATCATTGAAAGTTTTCCGCTGCACTAATTCACCCCCCCCCCTCTCTTAGTGCTCTTGATCCTAACACAATCCTCATTTAATAGGCGAAGATCAACTTCCTTCTTACACCCCCTCTTCTCCTTTTCACAGGTTTAGGAGATAACCTTTACAAGCACTCACTCCTCTCTCAAACTATTTTAACACTTAGACTAGAGGAGGATTCTTACAAGAGATTACAATAGCGTTTTTCCCTTTCTAAATTCTCTGTGCTTATATAAGTTAACCAGGGATGAGAGGGGTATTTATAGGCTTCAAGCTGATTCAAACTCGAAGCCTAAAAAGGTCTCATCCTACGTTTCCTGAGTACTGGCGATACCACCGCCGTTTCTGGACAATACTACCGTCGTAGGATCTGCCACTAAGCGGTACCACCGTCAAACTGGGGTGGTACCATAGTTGGCAACATTACTACCAGCGGTACCACCACCCAGATTTTCTGGGGTGATGTTCCCCAAGTGGTGCCACCGCTAGCCCTAGCGATGCCATCATCAGCCCTAGTGGTGCCATCGTCGGCCAGGCTTTCAGCACCCTGGTTGGGCCTTGAATTCGGCCCAAACCAGCCCAACTTTGGGCCCAGTTGGCCCCTAACAGAGTTGATGGGATTACCTCCTAATTTCAACTCTAATTATGTGTTAACTACAATTCCTATGACATATTCTAAGCAAGATAAGTCTGGTTTCTTCCGGCAATCTTCCGGCGAACTTCCGATGAGCTCTTAGTAATGTTCCGGCGGACTCCCAACAAGCTCCTAGACTTCACAATGATCTTTATAGTGAGTTTCGATGAGCTTCTTTAGCAAGATCTAAGACTTCTCAGTCAATTCTAGCAAAACTTTCGACAAACGTCTGGACTTCCGACGAACTCTCGAACTCCCAACGGAATCGTGTTCTTGACTCCGGGACTTCATTTTGCTTTATGTCTTGCTATCATAGTTAATCCTACACACATAAAAACATACTTCGATCTAGACAATTATTACTAAGCATGAATCATGTCGTCTAGCATGTCATTGGTCCATCGATGATTCATCTGGCATGTCATTGGTCCATCGACACTTCGTTTGATTGTTCGACACATTGTCATCTCTTGTGGCCTATTGCCCAATCGGCCAGTTGACCTCCACAACTCCGATATCCTTGGTGCAATATCTGTTCTTCTTGGCACGATGCTTGAATCTATAGCCCGAAGCCTTCTGTCAATACGTCGACCGATCCTTCAGTCCGATGTCCAATCTTCTGACATGTTTTCCTCTAGCCAACATGATTCTTCCTACTTTAATTGTCTCTCCTTAATCGAAGAATCTTGAGTCACTCAAAATGCAGATCAACTCATAAATACTTACCAATTGGTTTCATCATCAAAATCCGAGATTCAACAATCTCCCCTTTTTTTATGATGACAATCAATTGATGACGGAGTTAACCTTAACTCCCGGAGTTTAAACAAACTCCCCCTATCAATATACCATATTGATAGAACTCTTGGATTCAAAAATCCAAGCAACATGTTATCATAAACTTATGCATAACATCATCATACTTCTCCCCCTTTGTCATCAACAAAAAGGAGAAGTCCAACTATCAAGTGTTTGAGATATAATGTCAAACCATTACATAAAAAAATATAATATCAAGTTTTATCATCATACAATTTGTAAGCTAGAAAATTTAGCAAGTTTTACATCATACAAGCTAGTAAAATTTTCATCACTTTACGACATGCATAATCACCAAATTATTATTAATTTTAAAGATGTGTAAGATTGTAAATTATGCAACTTTACATTTTTGCTTCTTAAGATAAGCAATCCATCAATATTTTTAGTGATGTTCAAGCTAGCAAGTTCTATATCATGCAAGCTAGTGAATCTTACAACATTTTAGAACATGTGAGCTAACAATTTTGAGATGTTCAAGAAAGCAACTCTTGCTTCTTGAAATATAAGTTTTGCTAGATGTGCAAGTTAACATTTTTTTACATCTTGAGCTAGCAATTTTTCTCTCCCTTTGTCATTGTCAAAAAGAAAGGAAGAATACAGTTTTGTATCTCTTTTTCCCTTTACAATAATTTTCAAACCATGACAAAGGATGAATAATTAAAGATGAAAAATCAAGTTATGAATGTCAAAACAATTTTTCATCATCAATATTTTATCATTGCATGCATCATTATCATAAGTTGAAGTATTGCATGAATAATATCAAATCATCATTCATAATTACATTAATATTTCAATCATTATTTCAATATGTTTGTGCATCATTATAGTTTCAATTTACAACGTGCACAATTTCAAAACTTTACACATCATCCTTACTCTATGCATGATACTAAAAATAAATCAATCATCATATCAATAATGATACTCATAAGCTAGCAAATTTATATCATTTTAGAGCATCAAAACAATATCATGAGTATTTTATGCATTCATATCATCAATGTTTCAATCATCCAAAATGAAAGATCAAGTCCAAAATTTGAGAAATCAAGAGAAACCATGATCCATTTTAATAAATCTCCTCTTAAATAATTAACGAAAAGAACTCTTAGGAGATCATGATATAGATAAAATTCATTTAATCTTGTAAGAGAATAAGACCTCAATTCATGCATATAAAATATTATGATTCACATAGAAAATCTCTTCTTTAGTAAAATACCAAGAAAAATCATAGGAGTACAGAGAAGAGATCTTGATTAAAAAAATATCTTAAGTAATTCCAAGGAATCAAAATCACGATATAGGTAAAAACTCATTCAAATTCAAATAATCAAAATCATCAAAATTTTTTCAAGAAAATTTAATGAAAATATCGAAAGCCATTTTGCAAGTAGAAACCTGATTAAACTTTTTTTTGTCTAAGGCACAAAATATAGCATTTATAGCTCTAGCATTTAAAGAAAATATTTTCTTCTCCAAATCATTCCAATGGTTCATTAGAAGAGAAGACCTTCAAAAATTATTTTCAATAATGTTTCATAAGTTCAAATCCAAAGAAAGCAAGAAAACTCTCATTTGAGTTTTAGAATATGTGTAGTCCATCCCATTGAAAAAGGAGGACGAATGAGAGAGTGACACTCTTGAAAGTCGAAAAGAGTCATTTCTCTTGGGTGTTAAACCAAATGAGAAATATGAGGCTCTGATACCAACTGTTAGGAACGAGTTGGCACTAAGAAGGGGGGGTGAATTAGTGTAGTGGTAAAATCACGTCAATTCTAAAAATTTCTTTTGTTTCATACGATAAAACTGATTTCGGAAACTTGCTCAACTTGAAAGCATATTCATAAACATATTGAAAGCAGTAAGCAGGTAAGGAGGTTTGCAGTAAGATAAATTGAACAAAAGAAAAGGCAAACTAGATTTTTATAGTGGTTCGGTCGTCGTGACCTACATCCACTCTACTGATTCCTCTTCCGTCAAGGCCACCAGCATCCACTATCGATCTTCCTTTAATAGGAAAAGATCAACCTCTTTTTTAGACCCCTCTTCTCCTTTTCATAAGTTTAGGAGACAACCTTTACAAGCACTCACTCCTCTCTCAAACTATTCTAACACTTAGACTAGAGGAGGATTCTCACAAGAGATTACAATAGCATTTTTTCCTTTTTAAATTCTTTGTGCTTATGTAAGTTAACCAGAGATGAGAGGGGTATTTATAGGCTTCAAGTTGATTCAAACTCGGAGCCTAAAAAGGTCTCATCCCAGGTTTCCTGGGTACTAGCGGTACCACCGCCGTTCCTAGGCGGTATTACTGCCGCAGGATCTACCACTGGGTCATACCATCGCCGAACAGGGGCAGTACCACCGTTGGCAGCATTACTGCCGGTGGTACCATCACCCAGCCTGGGTGGTACCACCGTCCAGATTTTCTAGGGTGATGTTCCCCAAGCGGTGCCACCGCCGGCCAAGCTTTCAGCACCTTGGTTGGGCCTTGAATCCGGCCCAAACCAGCCCAACTTCAGGCCTAGTTGGCACCTAACATAGTTGATGGGATTAGCTCCCAATCCCAACTCTAATTATGTGCTAACTACGATTCCTAAGACATATTCTATGCAAGATAAGTTTGGTTTCTTTCGGCAAGCTTCCGACAATCTTCCGACTAACTTTCGATGATCTCTTGGTAATGTTCCAGCGGACTCTTGGCAAACTCCTAGACTTCATGATGATCTTCTTGGCGAGTTCTGACAAGCTTCTTAGGCAAGCTCTAAGACTTCTCGGTCAATTCCAGCAGAACTTCTGACGAACTGTTACGGACTTAGCTGGTTTTGCCTAAGTCGTGCGGCACCCTTGCGTATCCGTCCGTAAAGGTCAGCCTCCCTGAAACCTCCCATGGTCCCTTAGGACCTACAAAAGAGAAAATGGGTTAGAGAAAGCGCCTCACTCGGGATCCACAAACAAACATTCTAGGAAATACTTTGCAGACAATGCAAATTACAAACATACTTTATAAGCTTTGAATAGTTGCACAACAAAGGGTCAAAATGGTCCATTACAGACCAAGTATCTCTCACAAGTGTCCACATGATACAACCTTTATTTACAAGCCTAAGAAGGCCACCAAACCCAACTAAAATGGGGCTTTTAAGCCTTCGACCATCCCTCTACATGTTGTGCAAAGCATGAACAAACCAAAAGACATGGACATATATAAGTATTATATCAAACATCTTGTTTAGAACTTTGTCCATGACATTCTCCCCCACTTATTCTTTCGACATTCTCGTTGAAGCCTTTGCTAACACTACAACTGCTCGCCTTTGCTGAGTCTTCAGTCTTCTACTCCAGCTACAATGCACCTCTTGGCTCCTAGCTGCTCTTCGCTACTATTTTTGAGTAGTCGAACCTTTGATCTGCCATGCTGCTTCAACTCACCAATGATCCCTATTGGCTGAGTTGTGTTGATCCTTGTTGGTTCCTGCAAATCATCCAAATGAAGGAAAATACTATCCTTACTATGCGCTAGTCTCTTAAATGTCTCATGCTGCTTGAACTGGGTGGATGCTTTAGGAGCTTTAACGAGTATCACCTCGCAAACTTCTGAAGTTTTGGGTCCTTCCTCCATAAAATTTGCCCATTGACTCTTCTTTCACTTAGTTGTTACTTCCAAGTAGATTCGTATCACTTTCGCTTTCGATTGGCATTCTATTGGGAAATGAAGTAGGTAATCTACTCTTAGTAGCACTAATCCACATTAGTAAGGATTTGATAACTCTTGTCTTCTAATATCTTCGAAGGGTCTTTGAACCTGTGTAGAGCTCCTCTACTAGATAGATAAGAGAATTGGGGTACTCGGTTTCACCCATTCTCTTAAGAGTTGAGAAGGCAATGGTTACTTGACTTCGCTCGCCTCCTCAAGGGTTGTACTCTATGCATCGAGCTGGTTACTAGCCTTCGTTTGCTCTTTGCTCACACTTCTGAAGCACTCAAAGTGTTTGCACTCCTTGCATTGAGTTAGCTACTGTGATTCACCTTCTCAATACTATCAAACTTCTGGATTACTGGAAGTTTTCACCGTAACTTGGAGTAATTCTCTAATAGATTTGGTCGCCTATGGGATTGTGTCGTCTTCTCCATTAACCCTGTCGCCTACTCCACTGAGTAGCAAAAGTACAGCACCACATACTACCTGCTTCGTTCCTTGGTCGTGCACTCTTACATGACCCAAAGTGCTTCACTTTCGACTATCTTGATAAGAAGCACGTTGACATCGGTCTCACAAAGTTCCTTGGCCTCTGCCCTTCAACCTTGTCTCAGTACTTGGAATTTGCCTCTGCATGCTCCACCTCCTCAGCCCCTTTCATGACCAAGCGCTCTCCCTCAATGAAAGCAAGGGATCAATGACTTTCACGGAAGTCCTGCCTCTGCGATACTATAGCGCTGCCATGCCCATGGCCCTACTATCCATCACCTCGTATCTACATCCCTTTTCTTCATGATCGGTAGATATGTCTTTGTGGCACTCCTTTGAGTCCACCTCCATTCTAACTGATTCTTGATTTTGGGTAGCTAAATCCCTTTGGACTCGTCATTGCTTCCTCGCCCCTTTCGACCCCCTACTTCAACACTTTTGTATTCTCCAAGCAACTCCCTTTAGTCGATGGAAAGACAGACTGCAACTCCCATGCATGGCCTCTGCTATCACGTTGTAGGGTTTGCACCAATTATGTTCTCCTTAGCTTCCTTAGTAGCAACATTCGCTTACTTGACCTTTTCCTCTGACTTACCGGGCTCCCTTAAGCAAATATGGGCTCTGGAGCAGTCCAACTCTCTAGCTGCTTCGATCATACCTCTACATGATCAAGTCCCTCCCATGGGACTCATTGGTACTTGCATTCGAACTTTTCCCTTGGTGGAACACAACCCTCATATGCTGATAACCAAGGCTTTCATCTGATGCAAAATTCGATGCATGCACGGAAGACTCGCCTCTACGGTACCATGACCTTCACTCCTTGAATCCATAGCCCTTCTTGCCATCGTGTTGTTCACCAAAGTGGAGCTTCCAATAGCTCCCGATCATACCTCTGTATGATATAGTCCCTCACAGGACTATGTAATGTGTATTACATTGCCACGAACTATTCCACCATGATCCGCTGCACCATGTCGCCTCCTGGTGACATCTCTATTGCATTCTGATCCTTGAGGGATGAACTCGAATTGTCATCCCTCCATATGTGGCCTCTGCTAATACATCGCAGAGTCTCTTCCACCTTCGATTTTGTTCGCTTCTTTGGCAATTGACCGTCATCCACCTGTTCTTGAGTCACACATAGATGAAGCACCGCTTTAGGACAATCCATCGCCTAGTAGCTCCCGAAGTTCACCAACTTCGCTGTAATTAGTGCACCATTGTCTGGATCCTAGGCCTCTACCCTTACCAACACAATCTCTACTACGCACCGCTTCCTTCATGGCAACTTAAATGGCAACACCGTGGCATATTCTTCAAGAGTACCCGCCTCTGCGTCCTCTTGCCCCGTGCCAAGGCCTTCTGAACCCAACTTCGCCTCCACAAGTTGAGTCGCCTTAGTTCCTCCATCAAATGCTTCTCCAAGATAAGGTGCATGTGCCTAGACGCTCCCTTCATCTTTGGCACCGTGCAAGATGAGTCCACTCCATTAGAACGAAGGACCCATGGAACAACATGATTCTGCTCTTGCTTCTACAAGAGTTCATGTCCTTAATCTTTGTCCAAGGAAAGCTCTGTGCCTCCGCTCCATGTTCTATCTTCTATGCTGGCTCCCTTCATGTGGCTTGGGTATTTTGCCAAGTTACACCCAAGTTGCTCCGCTCCTCATTTTGCATTGAGTTGATGGTGGCCCTCATGCCCACCATTCCACGGGTTAGTCCTCCCTTGAGTCCGATCTCCATATCGACTCTAATTGTGCCTTTATTTGTGTTGCTTTAGGTCGCTCCCCTACTTGATCTCACAATGCATCCACTAATGCATTCTCTCAAGCGAGATCATGCGATGACTCTTTGTAATATCCCCCATTTTTGAAAATTTAGTAAATGCTTATTTGTAAATATGAGGATTATTTAATAATTTTTTTTATATTAAATAATATTATATTAAAGTTTATGGCTAAGGACCTAAGAGTAAATATTAAATGTTTGAGATGATTTATAGAATATTTAGAATTGAGTAAATAAAAATAAAATAAAATAAAATGGAGGACATGTGTCATTAACAAGGATGAGCCACTTAGCATTTATTCTAAAGTTGACACCTAAACCCCCATGCATGCTTGCCACCTCACTATTTTAGTATGAGCCAAACCTAAGTAATTTAAGGCACCATTAAAAAGAAAGTTTTCAGCCAACGTTAGTTTGAGGAGAAGAAGAAGAGAAGAAGAAGAAGAAGAAGAAGAAGAAGAAGGAGAAGAAGAAGAGGAAACTTTGTTTGAGGTTTTGCATCAACTCCCTATATTTGGGAATCAAACTCATCTAAGGCAAGTGATCTAACCTCTTCCTACAAAATACCTTAATCTCAGTTTCCATTTTTATTCTGCAAAATTTGAAAGATTTCAACTGAGAACCAGACCTTCTTTCATTTTGATACAAAGCCATGAATCTGTAATTTTTCGGTAATCTGACCTCTATGCAATGTTTCGGTCATAACATTTTGTAATAAATTCTGATTTAGACAAAACCTATTCCATTTGAAAGAAGACTCAAATATCTTTATTTTGACACTAAGATTGAATGATTTGGAGTTTAAATGCCTACTAAGACTTCTGCTTCAATTAACCCTACAGATTCTGCAAAATAGGGACTGAAATTTCTGACGTTCTGTTACTAAATTGCTCATAACTCTCTGGAGAAAATTATGAATTATACAAAGCTTAGTTATTTGGAAACTAGATTTGCATAACTTTCTTTTGACACCTAGTTGGAAATTTTGAAGTATGTTTTCCTTCTGAAACTTCTATTTAAATCGATTCTATCAAGTCTGCAAAACAGGGATGATCAATTCTGACCTTCCTTTACTCTATTTGTTGTAACTTCCTGTTAAGCACTCAAAAAATTATAAATCTGAGTTCATCAGAAAATAGATTGATACAGCTTTCCAATGACACCTATGTTTAGTGATTTGGAGCATATTTGGTCACTCAAATAATTCAAAAAATATACCATTCAAATTCTGTCATAATTGAAAACTTTGTTGGGTTTTGCCTATTCAATTTTCATCCTATTGGAAATATGATTTCTGCTAAATTCTTCTTCAATTGAGCTTTATATTAGTCCTTTGAAGTTCTTGTAGTGTTCATTCTGAAATTATTGATATCTGAAATTTATTATGTAATGCTTTGTTTGCATTTCCTTGTTTGATAAAGGCACATGCATATCTTCGTTGTTCCGCATGTGCTTCTGATATGTGTCAATGTTATTGTTCATACTACCCTTTTTTACTCTGGTGTCTTGTGGGATATTGTGAACCTTTGCCAGAAATGGTAAAGGGAGTTATGCTTAGAGCCTGCGATTGCTTTGCCGGCCCCATTGACTTCACTCAGACGTGGGTGGATGGAGCTCCTAGACGTGGGAGACTTATGCTTGGTGGTCATCCAGAAATGGATGAATCACATTATGTATGTGGTCCCACAGCACCCTCTATGTTTATTGATATGATATCCAAAGCTTTGTTAATGAGTTCATATTATGCTTTGGATAAAAATGGAATGCATGCTACATCAAAAATGACATATAAGCTTGTGTTTATTATTCGGTCCACTTGTTATACTTTGAAGTGTTTCGTTTGTCATTATTATGCCTCCAAACACTCATGTGCCATTTGATAAATGCCTAAATGCTTCTTTTGCCAATGAAATGCTCCAATTTCCTTTCTCCTATTGTTATGTTTGATGCCTGTTTTTGAACAAGGTAAACCTTTGTGATTTTGTATCAAATGAGATGACTTCAAATGAACACTTGTATTTCTACTTTTGTATCTTGATACTAAGCCTACTTGAACTTCTCCTATCGCCATGGATATGTTAAACACTTGCTGAGCTCTTTATGCTCACCCCGTTGCTATATAAATTTTTTCAGGGTAGCTTGTCACGCATTGAAAAGCTAGAATTGGGTTAAAGCAGTGAAAGGCTAGAAGATTTTTGAGCTAATTTTGTTGGATGATGGTTTTTGTTGTATAGTAAACTTTACTTCTATTGTAATGTTAAGGATCTGTTGATACTTATGTGTTGTAAAAGTTTAAAGGACCGCTCGTGTGTATGGAATGATAAGTTTAAGTTGTATAAGGATAATGGATTTGTGTTGTGGATGATGTTTAGTTGAGTTTCCTTTGGATTTTGTGAATCTCTGAGTGAAGTGGATTATGGTTTATGTAACGTACTTGTTTATGAATTATGAATATTGATTTTTGAATGATTCTTAGTATCCTCAAATTGTTAGATTGGATCCTGGATTGAATTGATGATGAATTCTAATATTATTGATATTAGACAAGGTCACACTTCCTAAATATGATAAATTCGGGGGGGGGGGGGGTGGGGGGGGCTTGACAGAGTTGGTATCAGAGCATGATTTGAGGTTTTCTAAGAATTTTGATATGCTAGATGTGTAATAAATTTTGAGGTTTAGTGATTTCTATTTAGAGACAGATCAAAAGTTTTCTTTTGTTATTTTTAGGAAGCAAGGATGACGAGGTCATTTGGTTCTCCTGTTGCATCTACTTCTGATCAATTGAGTGGAATTATGAAAACTCTAGAGTCGATGTCACAAGTAATGCAACAACAAGTCCGACAAGGAAGAAATGATAAAGTTGGGAATTCAAACCAGACTGGGTTGGGAATTGAACAGTTTAAGAAGCAAATACAAGAGTTGTTAGATAGGGGTTTCATTCGACCCAGCGTCTCACCGTAGGGTGCTCCAGTGCTATTAGTTAAGAAGAAGGATGGGACGTTGAGGCTTTGTATTGATTATAGACAGTTGAATCAAGTGACAAAAAAAAAAAACAAGTATCCCCTACCCAGGATTGATGACTTGTTTGATCAATTGTAGGGTGCACAAGTATTCTCCAAGATTGATCTAAGATCAGGTTACTATTAGTTAAAGGTCAAGAAGGAGGATATTCCAAAAATAGCCTTTAGGACTTGATATGGTCACTATGAATTTTTAGTTATGCCTTTTGGTTTGACTAATGCTCCTGCAGCTTTTATGGAACTGATGAATAGAATATTTCAGCCACTCTTAGATGATTGTGTAATTGTATTCATTGATGACATATTAGTATATTCAAGAAGTAATCAAGAGTATGATAAACACTTGAGAGATGTATTATCTATACTAAGAGAAAAGAAGCTATATGCAAAGTTCAGCAAATGTGAATTTTGGTTGAAGGAAATTGCTTTCTTAGGCCACGTGATTTCAGGAAGGGGCATATCTGTTGATCCAAAGAAGGTGGAAGCAGTAGTTAATTGGGAAGTGCCAACAAATGTAATAGAAATTAGAAGTTTCTTGGGCATGGCAGGTTATTACAGGAGATTTGTGGAGGGATTTTCTCAAATTGCTCATCCCCTTACCAAACTGACTCAAAAGAATATGAAATTTGAATGGAGTAGTGATTGTGAGCAAAGTTTCCAAGAATTAAAAAGAAGATTAACTAGTGCCCCTATTCTCACTATTCCAAGTGGTAATGAAGGATTTGTAGTTTATACTGATGCTTCAAGAAAGGGCCTTGGATGTGTTTTGATGCAAGAAGGGAAAGTAATTGCTTATGCTTCAAGGCAGCTAAAGAATTATGAATTGAATTATCCGACTCATGATTTGAAATTGGCAGCAATCATCTTTGCTCTAAAGATTTGGAGACATTACTTGTATGGGCGGACATTTGATATATTTATTGATCACAAGAGTTTAAAGTATATTTTTACACAGAAAGAGTTAAATATGAGGCAGCGAAGATGGATAGAACTTCTGAAGGATTATGATTGTACCATCTGTTATCACCTAGGTAAAGCAAATGTTGTAGCTGATGCACTTAGTAGAAAATCTACAAGTTTTATGGCTAGTCTGGTTGTGAAGCAATGGAAGCTATTAGAAAGAAATTATGATTCAAATGTAATAAGGAAAGGGCAAGACTCAATAATGTTGATGGCCTCTATCCAGGTGCAAACTGATCTCATTCAACAAATTAAAGAAGGACAACTACAAGATCCACATTTAATATACTTGAGGAATGAAGTTGAAAAGGGATTGAAGTTGAATTTTCAAATTTCAGATGATGACCTATTGAGATTTGGGGATAGAATATGTATTCCAAATGACTCAGATATCAAGAACCAAATCTTGAACGAAGGCCACAATTCAAAGTACACTATGCATCCTAGTAGCACAAAAATGTACAAAGATCTACAAAGTCATTATTGGTAGAAAGGCATGAAGAAGGAGATTGCAATATATGTTTCAAGGTGTTTGACTTGTCAGCAAATCAAAGCAGAACACCAGAGACCTAGAGGTTTGTTACAACCCTTAGATATTCCTGAATGGAAATGGGAATGCATTACTATGGACTTTGTTTTAGGACTACCTAGAACCTCTAGAAAGCACGATGCTATTTGGGTCATCGTTGATAGGTTAACCAAATCTGCACATTTTTTTACCAATCAATATGACTTATTCTCTTGGTAAGCTTGCAGATTTGTATGTTGATGAAATAGTAAGACTTCATGGTGTCCCGAAGGAGATTATCTCAGATAGAGACTCCAGATTTCTTTCTAGATTGTGGAAGAGATTACAAGATTCTATGGGCACCAAAGTAAAGTTTAGCACTGCCTATCACCCTCAGACCGATGGTCAATCTGAAAGAATAATTCAAGTACTTGAGGATTTGCTTAGAGCCTATGCTATGGATTGGAGAGGTGAATGAGACAAAGATATTTCTCTTATTGAGTTCACTTACAATAATAGTTACCATTCGAGCATTCAGATAGCTCCTTATGAGGCATTATATGGGCGAAAATGCAGAACGCCTATATGTTGGGAGGAAGTTGGTAATGTTGAATCTCGTATTTTGATGATGAAACCACTTGATATGTGTTTATAATTTAAACTGCATTTTGAGCGATGCAAGTCTACTCGATCAGGTTTAGACAGTTGACGTAGGAGGAATTGACGTTGCGCCGGAAGAGATCACGTCAAGATATTGGATGGCTGAATGCTTCGGACGTCGGGCATCGGGCCAAGGAGAGCGAAATTGCGCCAAGGATATCGGGGTTGCGGAGGTCAACCGCCGATTGGGCAACAAGCCGCAAAAGAGGACAATGCACTGAAGAATCGGACGAAGCACCAACCAATGACGTGCCGGGCAACGGAATGTCGATTCGCGTTGTAATAATTGTCTAGATCGGAGTAGACTTTTAGTTTGTGTGTGCAGGAATAACTACAATAACGACAAAGACATAAAGCAAAACAAAGTGTCGGAGTCAAGCGTGAAGGATTTGTTGGGAGTTCGAGAGTTCGACGAAAGTCCGAAGAATCGTCGGAGATGTTGCCGGAACCAACCGAGAAGAAATCGGGAACCTGTCGGAATTTTTGGAAGATCGCTGAAGAGATCGTCGGAGGTTCACGGAGATCATTGAGAAGGCTCGGCTACTCATTAAAGTTATCACAAGTTCAGAAGCTTGTGTTAGGATCGGAGTGGCACTAAGAGGGGGGGGTGTGCGATAAACTTTTCACGATTTAAATACTTTTCAAAAACTTCGTACGATAAAAGCAACGTTTTTGTTTAAAACCGTTTCGATTGCGTTTTAACTTGAAGAGATAAGTAAGACGGAGACAAAGCAGTATAGCATTAAAGTGCAAATGGTTTGCAGTAATATAAATAACAATAAGTAAATGCAAACCAGAGGTTACGCCGATTTTATAGTGGTTCGGTCAAATGACCTACATCCACTTGCAAGGCCCCTCTTCGATGAGGCTCCCACCTTCCACTAGCAAATCTCTTGAAAGGGAAGAGTAAATACCCCTCTTATAACTTTTACAAGCGGTTCACTCTCTTATAGATTTTCAGCAAGAAAGAAGGAGGTGAACACTAGCAAATTGAAAACAAGACAAGCTAACACTTTTCTAAGGCCTTTCTTTCAAACACTTGCTGCTCAAAAAGTTGTTATCTTAGCTGAGATTTGAGGGGTATTTATAGGCCTCGAGAGGATTCAAATTTGGGCTCCAAATTTGAATTCTCATGGAGTTCCCGATGCTGGCGGTGCTACCGCCTGTCAGTGGCGATGCCACCGCCTACAGTGTTTTCATCCCACTAGTTGGGCTTCAATCTTGGCCCAAACTAGTCCGAACTCGGGCCCAATTGGCCCCTACTTGGGTTATAGGATTAATACCTAATCCTAACCCTAATTAATATGCTAACTATGAATTTAAAGACATTTTATAAGCTATTACAAAGTCCATAAGTCAAGACTTCTTTCGGTGAGCTTCCGGTGAACTTTCGGCGGTCTTCCGATAAACTCTCGGAAACCATTCTACGGACTCCCGGCAAGCTCCTAAATTTCACGATTTGATCTTGGCGAGTTCCAACGAGCTTCTTCGGCAAGCTCCGATCTCTCTCGGTGAGCTCCGCGAACTTCCCACGAACCTTTCGGTGAGCGTCCAAAAAACCCTTCGGCAAGCTCCCTACTCATTCTCGGCTAGTTCCGGCAGCATTCCCGACGAACCTTCGGACTTCCGTCGAACTCTCGAACTCCCAATGAATCCTTCGCGCTTGCCTCCACACTTTGTTTTGCTTTATGTCTTTCTCATTATCATAGTTATTCCTGCACACACAAACTAAAACTCAACTCCGATTTAGACAATTATTACAACGCGAATTGACATTATGTTGCCCGGCACGTCATTGGTTAGCGCTTCGTCTGATTCTTCGGTGTATCATCCTCTCTTGTGGCTTGTTGCCCAATCGGCGGTTGACCTCCGTAACCCCGATATCCATGGCACAATTTCGCTCTCCTTGGCCCGATGCCCGACGTCTGAAGCATTCAGCCATCCAATATCTTGACGTGATCTCTTCCGGCGCAACATCAATTCCTCCTGCGTCAACTGTCTAAACCTGATCGAGTAGACCTGCATCGCTCAAAATGCAGTTTAAATCATAAACACATATCAAGTGGTTTCATCATCAAAATATGAGATTCAACAATCTCCCCCTTTTTTATGATGACAACTACTTGATGACGGAGTTAATCTTAACTCCCAAAGTTTAAACAAACTCCCTCTATCAATATGCCATATTGATAGAACCTTGAATTCAAACTAAATTCAAGTCATTGCAATATTCATCTTGAATACTTGCAACACATCATCATGAACATATGCATAAACTTATGCATATCATGTCATCAACATACTTCTCCCCCTTTGTCATCAACAAACAAGAGAAGTACAACTATTCTTTGTGTTGGTAATATAAGTTCAACTCATTGCATGAAAAACATAATATTAAGTTTTATCATCATGCAGTTTTGGAGCTAGAAAATTTAGCAAGTAATGCATCATGCTTAGGACATTCAAGCTATCAAGTTTTAGATATGCAAGTTTTACAGCATACAAGATTGCACTTTTGGTAATGTTCAAGATAGTAAGTTCTACATCATGCAAGCTAGCAATATTGAGATGTTCAAGAAAGCAACTCTTGCTTCTTGAAATATGCAAATTTGTCAAAGTTTGCTAGATGTGCAAGTTAGCATTTTTGCCTCTTAAGATAGGCAAGATAGCACATTTGCTTCTTTTGAGATAGCAACTTTTTGCTTCTCTTTAGACTACAAGCTAGCAATTTTTACGATATGTAAGTTTCACAATATACAAGCTAGCAAAAATTTCGAAAGCAAATGTAAGATAGCTTTCTTGTGTAAGCTCATAATTCTTACTTCCTATTGCAATGTGCAAGTTGCAAGTTTTGCTTCTTGAGATAGGCAAGATAGCACTTTTGCAATTTTTGTTTCTTAAGATAGGCAAGCTTGTGATGTTCAAAATAACAAGCTCTTTCTTCTAGAAGTGTCATTTTTGCTTTCTTTGCAAAATGTCAACCTAACAAGGGACAATGTTTTACATGAGGCAAGCAAACAATTTGGCAAGTGTTACATTTGCATCTTCTCTTTATATGTGCAAGAAAGTAAGCAAGTTTTTACATTTTCTTGACTTGTGCAAGGTAGCTAATTTCTCTTTGAGATGACCCTTTACATCAATTCAAGATAGCACATTAATAACTCTTTCTCTCCCGTTGTCATTGGCAAAAAGAAAGGAAGATTCAAGTCATGAATATCAAAATAATAATTTTGTCATGAATATTTCATCATTGCGTGTATCATTATTACATGCATAATACCAAATCATCATATATTTAAAACATATAAACTCATCATTATATGCATGATTCCAAATCATCATTCATATCATTTCAATCATTGTTTCAATCATCACTATAACTCATCATGCACAAAATATAAAATCATCTAACATGATACAAACATTTATTTTTAAAATATTTATCACTATTTTCATGTATGATAATAAAGTATTCATGATACACATTATATGCATATATCATCACAATAAAGAAACAATTGCATGCATAATTTCAAATTATAAATGTTTCAAATCATGATGGTATTAACTTGTCAAATTTCATCCGACCATTCATGTTCATAACTTTTCATTTGTATGCATCAAAATAATATCAAGAGTATTTCATGCATAATTTTATATCACCACATAAGGAATATCAAGAAGAAAGTAATTGAGTGATGCGATAAACATTTTATTAATACAAGGAATTATATAAAAATCATATCATGAAAGATTAGAGTATATGAATACCAAAAGGCATGATTTCTTTTTTAAAAAACCTACTCATAAATAATCAAAAGAAAATCTTAGGAGATCGATTAATGAAAAAATCTTGATTCATAATAAATCTTAATTTATAAATATCACGGAATCAAGATCATGATTTTGGATAAAACTCATTCAAATTCAAATCATCAAAATCATCAAAATCTCAACATTACTTTCAAGAGATTCAAAATGGTATACATAGATTTATCATAAAGAAAATTAATTTTCAATCATCACATAAGGCATTTAAAGAATTTTTGAAACATAGGATAATGATTAATTTAAGCATGCAATATTTCAATCAAATTCAAGTCATGAATACCAATACTTTCATATTGTGAGTATCAAATAATGAATACCAAAAGACATTATTTGTGATTCCAATTTTGCATGATCAAGATTATGATTTAGATAAAACTTATTTAAATCAAATCGTTAACTTGAAATTCATTTAATCAAAATTGAATAACTTCAAGACCAATAAATCATCATGTATAACAATCATCAAGTATGATATAAACTTTTCAAAACGTTTATCATGATAATATCCTTTTAAAATCTTGATATTCATCATCAAGTATGATTTCAAAAAGTATGTTCAAAAGAAATCATTAAGACCAAATGCATGAAACACTCATTTATTTTCAAAATATTCATCATGTTTATTTTCATGAGATTCACTTGGTAAAATAAATTCATTAATCTCAATAGGATATAAATTTCATTTCCATTTCATACAATTAATTTCATGTGAGGGTATACAAATCTTTTGTGAAAACATGTATCATCATTTAAACTCGAAACATAAATTTCATCATGAAGCCGTCAAGACCAAACACATCATGATATCACATCTATCATCAAAAGACTATCAAGAAATTCATACATAGATGTACATGCACTATGTCATCTTAATATGTCATGAGAATATCATCTTAATTCGTCATAAAAATGAGTAGACCAAAAACATGTTAATCTAAAATGAGAGTTTCAAATCAATATTTACTTAAAAAACTCATGCATAACATAAAATCATCAAGATACATATGCATGGATTAATCCTAAGCATTATCACATATCAGATAATTATCATCCCTAATGTTGCATACATCATTCAATATTTCAAAACATAATATGCATGAAACCTTAGTAATATACGTTTCATGATCAAATTTTTAATTTTTCAAAGATGCTAAAACGAAAAACAAGATATAATTTTTGAAAAACAATTTTTTATTTCCTATTCCTACTATCTAAATTAAGCACTCATGAAAGACTTCAAGTAATTTCAAAATAATTCAAGAGAGTTGAGTTACTTACCTTGTAGTCGAAGCCCGTCAAAGCCCAATTCGCCATTTCACTTTTGGAAGTTCTTGATTCATCCTTGGGTGCCTTCCTTTTCTTTGGCCTCTTCCTCCGTTCAAGTTCATTGTTTATTTTAGATTTTTGTTTAATGAACTTATTAAGATTTAGTGTTCGAAGTTCAAGTTCATCATTGTCCTCATCACTTGAGTCATCGCTCAAGTGGTATTCATTTGTCTGGAGTTCCAAATCCTTCCTATTCTTTGGAAGGTGGTTCAAGTGTTCATCGTATTCATCATGTGCATTGTGCACCATTTCATATGTCATCAATGAGCCAATTAGTTCTTCAAGTGGAAAAATATTTAAATCTTTTATTTCTTGTATTGTGGTTATTTTAGGATCCCACCTTTTTGGAAGGGATCTTAAGATCTTGCTTACGAGATCAAAATTCGAAAAATATTTACCAAGAACTCTTATATTATTGACGACATCCGTGAAACGGGTATACATGTCGCCTATAGTCTTGCTTAGTTGCATTTGAAAAAGCTCAAAATCATGCAATAAAATGTTAACTTTTGAGTCTTTGACTCTACTAGTTCCCTCGTGTGTGATTTCAAGTGTTCGCCAAATATCAAAAGCCGTTTCGCACATAGAAATCCGATTGAACTCATTTTTGTCCAAAGCACAAAATAAGGCATTCATAGCCTTTGCGTTTAAAGAAAAATACTTCTTCTCCAAATCCGACCATTCATTCATCGGTTTAGAGGGAAGTTGAAAACCATTTTCAATAATATTCCATAAATCCAAATTCATAGAAATCAAGAAAATTCTCATTCGAGTTTTCCAATAAGTGTAGTCCAATCCGTTAAACAACGGTGGACGAACAACCGATAAGCCCTCTTGAAAGCCATGAAGAGCCATTTCTCTCGGGTGTAAATCCGAAATAAGAAATACCGGGCTGTGATACTAATTGTTAGGATCGGAGCGGCACTAAGAGGGGGGGGTGAATTAGTGCAGCGGTGAAGTGCGATAAACTTTTCACGATTTAAATACTTTTCAAAAACTTCGTACGATAAAAGCAACGTTTTTGTTTAAAACCGTTTCGATTGCGTTTTAACTTGAAGAGATAAGTAAGACGGAGACAAAGCAGTATAGCATTAATGTGCAAATGGTTTGCAGTAATATAAATAATAATAAGTAAATGTAAACCAGAGATTACGCCGATTTTACAGTGGTTCGGTCAAATGACCTACATCCACTTGCGAGGCCTCTCTTCGATGAGGCTCCCACCTTCCACTAGCAAATCCCTTGAAAGGGAAGGGTAAATACCCCTCTTACAACTTTTACAAGCGGTTCACTCTCTTACAGATTTTCAGCAAGAAAGAAGGAGGTGAACACTAGCAAATTGAAAACAAGACAAGCTAACACATTTCTAAGGCCTTTCTTTCAAACACTTGCTGCTCAAAAAGTTGGTATCTCAGCTGAGATTTGAGGGGTATTTATAGGCCTCAAGAGGATTCAAATTTGGGCTCCAAATTTGAATTCTCGTGGAGTTCCCGATGCTGGCGGTGCTACCGCCTGTCATTGTCAAGCGCTGACAGTGCTGGGCGGTGCCACCACCCAGCCCAGGCGGTGCTACCGCCCTGCTCTCGGGCACTGGGCGGTGCCACCGCCCAGCCCAGACGGTGCCACCGCCTACAGTGTTTTCAGCCCACTAGTTGGGCTTCAATCTTGGCCCAAACTAGTCCGAACTCGGGCCCAATTGGCCCCTACTTGGGTTATAGGATTATTACCTAATCCTAACCCTAATTAACATGCTAACTATGAATTTAAAGATATTTTATAAGCTATTATAAAGTCCATAAGTCAAGACTTCTTCCAACGAGCTTCCGGCGAACTTTCGGCGGTCTTCCGATAAACTCTCGGAAACCATTCTACGGACTCCCGGCAAGCTCTTAAACTTCACGATTTGATCTTGGTGAGTTCCAACGAGCTTCTTTGGCAAGCTCCGATCTCTCTCGGCAAGCTCTGTGAACTTCCCATGAACCTTTCGGTGAGCGTCCAAATAACCCTTCGGCAAGCTCCCTACTCATTCTCGGCTAGTTCCTGCAGCATTCCCGACGAACCTTCGGACTTCCGTCGAACTCTCGAACTCCCAATGAATCATTCGCGCTTGACTCCGCACTTTGTTTTGCTTTATGTCTTTCTCATTATCATAGTTATTCCTGCACACACAAACTAAAACTCAACTCCGATTTAGACAATTATTACAACGCGAATTGACATTATGTTGCCCGGCACGTCATTGGTTGGCGCTTCGTCTGATTCTTCGGTGTATCGTCCTCTCTTGTGGCTTGTTGCCCAATCGGCGGTTGACCTCCGTAACCCAGATATCCTTGGCGCAATTTCTGGCCCAATGCCCGACGTCCGAAGCATTCAGCCATCCAATATCTTGACGTGATCTCTTCCGGCGCAACGTCAATTCCTCCTGCTTCAACTGTCTAAACCTGATCGAGTAGACCTGCATCGCTCAAAATGTAGTTTAAATCATAAACACATATCAAGTGGTTTCATCATCAAAATACGAGATTCAACAGCTTGCTGGGAACCCATCGGAAGAAGTTCGTCGGAAAGCTCGCCGGAAGAAGACTCGACGCTCGCGGTTGAAAAATTGCTTAGGATGTGTTTTTATGTAGTTCACTTGTAATTAGGATTAGGATTTTGAGATAATCCTATATCCTGGTTAGGGGCCAATTGGGCCCGAAATTAGACTTGGTTTGGGCAAGATTTGAAGCCCAAACAAGTGAACCGAAGAGTCTGGCGATGGCACTGCCAGATTGGGCGGTTGCACCGCCTAGCACCCGAGGGCTGGGCGGTGGCATCGCCTGGGCTGGACGGTGGCACCGCCCAGTGCCCGAGAGCCAGGTGGTGGTACCGCTCAGCACTATCAGCGCCTGACACTAACAGGCGGTGGCACCGCCACTGACAGGCGGTAGCACCGCCAGCATCGGGAACTCCACGAGAATTCAAATTTGGAGCCCAAATTTGAATCCTCTTGAGGCCTATAAATACCCCTCAAATCTCAGCTGAGATTACAACTTTTTGAGCAGCAATTGATTGAGAGAAAGGTCTTAGAAAAGTCTTAGAAAGTCTTGTTTTCAATTTGCTAGTATTCACCTCATTCCTTCTCGAAAATCCGTAAGAGAGTGAACCGCTTGTAAAGAGTTGTAAGAGGGGTATTTACCCTTCAATTTCAAGAGATTTGCTAGTGGAAGGTGGGAGCCTCATCGAAGAGGGGCCTCGCAAGTGGATGTAGGTCATTTGACCGAAGCACTCTAAAATCGGCGTGATCCTTGGTTTGCATTTCATTATTGCTATTTACATTATTGCAAACCTTCTTACATGCTTTAGTTCCTTATTACCTTTGCTGCGCATATTTAAGAATACGCTTTCAAGTTAAGCTTTTCAAGTTCCATTCTTATCGTACGAAAGATTTGTTAAAATCGAAGTTTTAATCCGCTGCTCTAATTCACCCCCCCCCCCCCTCTTAGTGCCACTCCGATCCTAACAATTGGTATCAGAGCACGGTATTTCTCATTTCGGATTTACACCTGAGAGAAATGACTCTTCATGGCTTTCAAGAGGGCTTATCGGTTTTTCGTCCACCGTTGTTTAACGGATTGGACTACACTTATTGGAAAACTCGAATGAGAGTTTTCTTGATTTCTATGAATTTGGATATATGGAATATTGTTGAAAATGGTTTTCAACTTCCCTCTAAACCGATGAATGAATGGTCGGATTTGGAGAAGAAATATTTTTCTTTAAACGCAAAGGCTATTAATGCCTTATTTTGCGCTTTGGACAAAAATGAGTTCAATCGGATTTCTACGTACGAAATGGCTTTCGATATTTGGCGAACACTTGAAATCACGCACGAGGGAACTAGTAAAGTCAAAGACTCGAAAGTTAACATTTTATTGCATGATTTTGAGCTTTTTCAAATGCAACCAAGCGAGACTATAGGCGACATGTACACCCGTTTCACGGATGTCGTCAATAATCTAAGAGTTCTTGGTAAATCTTTTTCGAATTTTGATCTCGTAAGCAAGATCTTAAGATCCCTTCCAAAAAGATAGGATTCTAAAATAATCGCAATACAAGAAACAAAAGATTTAAATATTTTTCCACTTAAAGAACTAATTGGTTTGTTGATGACATATGAAATGGTGCACAATGCACATGATGAACAAAATCACCTTCCAAAGAACAGGAAGGATTTGGAACCCCGGACAAATGAATACCACTTGAGCAATGACTCAAGTGATGAGGACAATAATGAACTTGAACTTCAAACACTAAATCTTAATAAGTTTATTAAACAAAAATCTAAAATAAATAATGAACTTGAACGGAGGGAGAGGCCAAAGAAGAGGAAGGCAACCAAGGATGAATCAAGAACTTCCAAAGGTGAAACGGAGAATTGGGCTTTGACGGGCTTTGACTACAAGGTAAGTAACTCAACTCTCTTGAATTATTTTGAAATTACTTGATGTTTTCCATGATGTATTTTCTCTTTTCTTTTGAATAATTATTTTTCTTGAAAATTGTATGTTTTATGTTAATAAAATAAAATGTTAGATTTAAATAATCATATATATGTGCTTGAGAAGCAAGAATGTGTATTTTGATGATTTCCAAATTAACTTTCAATGATGATGCATGGTTTTTATATGGAAGGCTTGATGATATTTTTTTTTAAACCTTGTCTTTGGTTTTCAAACATGATGTATGTTTTTGACATAAGAACAAAACTTGAGCATGCTAATATAAAGTCAATCACATAAATTAAAACTAAAGAAGTTTTAGTTATCTATAAGAATCATTCAAAATTATGTTCAATGAAACCATTGCATAATGATGTAATGAAAATATTAAACATTTTGAAACCATGTTTTAGTGTCATGCATAATGATCATGCTTAATAAATTTCAAAATTATGCATATGAATCTTGTGATTTATGGATTATTGATTTTTACCATAATGAAAGTGTCTTATTAATCTTTGTTGTAATAAATCTTACACTTTCGGTTTTAAACATTATACATGTTTTTATTTGGTATAAGTGAAATAAAATCATATGAATTGAAACAACTAAAAAGAGGAAAATATTTTTTCCTTGAAAAATTATTTTTCTATATCCTATTGATCTTGATATTTATTATGATAAATCTATGTATACCATTTTGAATCTCTTGAAAGTAATGTTGATATTTTTAAGATTTTGATGATTTAAATTTGAAATGAGTTTTATCAAAATCATGATATTGATTCTTGGAATAACATGAGATTACCTTTGATGATCATTTTGATTCATGAAATTTTGGATTCATGACTTGGTCTTACATTTGTTTATGAGATGATTAAAATCTTTGTACGTTTGAATTCTTCCCTTCTCCTTTCAATTTATGCATGTTATATGTTAAAGATTTAAAACCATGTTTTGATATCACGCATATCTAAGAAATATTGATGTGACAAATTGAATAAGTTGAAAATGAATAATGAATTTTCTCTTGAATATAACTTGTGATATTTTTTATATAAATCATCATTTTGATTTCTCGACATTCGATACATGAGATTTTATTATAAATCAAAATTTCTCATTAATCGATCTTCTACGATTTTTACTTGATATTCTCTTGAGAGGAGATTTTCTAAATGAATCATGATTTTTCCTTGTGAGTTCTTGGAGTTACTACTTGATTTTCCTTTTAAAACAAGATCTCTTCTTTGTACTACTATGATTTTTCTTGATATTTTATTTAAAGAAGATATTTACTATATGAATCATGACATGATTTTATCCTTCATGACATGATTTTATCCTTCTTGGTATTCAAATGATTTTATCCTTCATGACATGATTTCTTTGTATTTATGGCTTGCATGGCATGAAAAATGTTTTGGTATAATGCATGCAATGATGAAATATTCATAAAGTTAAAATGATGTATGCAATACTTATGATAATGATGTACATAATGTATTTATTGCATATGATGTGTATCATGAATGCTTTAAATGATGAGTGTTTGGTATCATGATCAACATGTTGATAAATGCTTAAAAATTTTAATGTTTGAGTATCATGTATGATATGCTTATTAATGATGATTGATTTATTTTTCGGTATCGTGCATGAAAAATAAGGTTATTGAAATTGTGTATGTTTTAATTTAAATATATAATGATGCACAAATAAGAATGATACTTACCTTTGTCATAATACGAAAATTGATATAAGGGTCTTCCCTTCTTTTTGACAATGACAAAGGGGGAGCAAGAATTTCTAGCGTGGATATCATGAAAAGAGGCAAACTAACTAGCTTGCACAATTCAAGATGAAAGCAAAAAATTGCACTTCTCAAAAGAGAAGATGCAAATGTAACATTTGCCAAATTGTTTGCTTGCCTCATGTAAAATATTATCTCTTGCTAGTTTGGCATTTTTGCTAGCTTGTATGTTGCAAAACTTGATCACTTTTTCAAACATTTTGCTAGCTTACACTTTGCAAAGAAAGCAAAAATGACACTTCTAGAAGAAAGAGCTTGTTATTTTGAACATCACAAGCTTGCCTATCTTAAGAAACAAAAATTGCAAAAGTGCTATCTTGCCTATCTCAAGAAGCAAAACTTGCAACTTGCACATTGCAATAGGAAGCAAGAATTATGAGCTTACACAAGAAAGCTATCTTACATTTGCTTTCGAAATTTTTGCTAGCTTGTATATTGTGAAACTTACATATCGTAAAAATTGCTAGCTTGTAGTCTAAAGAGAAGCAAAAAGTCGCTATCTCAAAAGAAGCAAATGTGCTATCTTGCCTATCTTAAGAGGCAAAAATGCTAACTTGCACATCTAGCAAAACTTGACAAATTTGCATATTTCAAGAAGCAAGAGTTGCTTTCTTGAACATCTCAATATTGCTAGCTTGTATGATGTAGAACTTACTATCTTGAACATTACCAAAAGTGCTATCTTGTATGCTGTAAAACTTGTATATCTAAAACTTGATAGCTTGAATGTCCTAAGCATGATGCATTACTTGCTAAATTTTCTAGCTTCAAAACTGCATGATGATAAAACTTAATATTATATTTTTCATGCAATGAGTTGAACTTATATTACCAACACAAAGAATAGTTGTACTTCTCCTTTTTGTTGATGACAAAGGGGGAGAAGTATGTTGATGACATGATATGCATAAGTTTATGCATATGTTCATGATGATGTATTGCAAGTATTCATGATGAATATTGCAATGACTTGAATTCAGTTTGAATTCAAGGTTCTATCAATATGGCATATTGATAGGGGGAGTTTGTTTAAACTCCGGGAGTTAAGGTTAACTCCGTCATCAAGTGGTTGTCATCATCAAAAAGGGGGAGATTGTTGAATCTTGTATTTTAATGATGAAACCACTTGATATGTTTTTATAATTTAAACTGCATTTTAAGCGATGCAGGTATACTCGATCAGGTTTAGACAGTTGACGCAGGAGGAATTGATGTTGCGCCGGAAGAGATCACATCAAGATATTGGATGGCTGAATGCTTCGGACGTCGGGCATTGGGCCAAGGAGAGCGAAATTGCACCAAAGATATCGGGGTTACGGAGGTCAACCGCCGATTGGGCAACAAGCCGCAAGAGAGGACAATGCACTGAAGAATCGGATGAAGCACCAACCAATGATGTGCCGGGCAACGGAATGTCGATTCGCGTTGTAATAATTGTCTAGATCGGAGTAGACTTTTAGTTTGTGTGTGCAGGAATAACTACGATAATGACAAAGACATAAAGCAAAACAAAGTGTCGGAGTCAAGCGTGAAGGATTTGTTGGGAGTTCGAGAGTTCGACGGAAGTCCGAAGAATCGTCGGAGATGTTGTCGGAACCAACCGAGAAGAAATCGGGAACTTGTCGGAATTTTCGGAAGTTCACCAAAGAGATCGTTGGAGGTTCACGGAGATCACCGAGAAGGCTCGGCTGCTCATTAAAGTCATCACAAGTTCGGAAGCTTGCTGGGAACCCGTCGGAAGAAGTTCATCGGAAAGCTCGCCGGAACAAGACTCGACGCTCGCGGTTGAAAAATTGCTTAGGATGTGTTTTTATGTAGTTCGCTTGTAATTAGGATTAGGATTTTGAGATAATCCTATATCCTGGTTAGGGGCCAACTGGGCCCGAAATTAGACTTGGTTTGGGCAAGATTTGAAGCCCAAACAAGTGAACCGAAGAGTCTGGCGGTGGCACTGCCAGACTGGGCAGTTGCACCGCCCAGCACCCGAGAGCAAGGCGGTGGCACCGCCCAGTGCCCAAGAGCCAGGCAGTGGCACCGCCCAGCACTGTCAGCGCCTGACACTGACAGGCGGTGGCACCGCCACTGACAGGCGGTAGCACCGCCAGCATCGGGAACTCCACGAGAATTCAAATTTGGAGCCTAAATTTGAATCCTCTTGAGGCCTATAAATACCCCTCAAATCTCAGCTGAGATTACAACTTTTTTAGCAGCAATTGATTGAGAGAAAGGTCTTAGAAAAGTCTTAGAAAGTCTTGTTTTCAATTTGCTAGTGTTCACCTCATTCCTTCTCGAAAATCTGTAAGAGAGTGAACCGCTTGTAAAGAGTTGTAAGAGGGGTATTTACCCTTCAATTTCAAGAGATTTGCTAGTGGAAGGTGGGAGCCTCATCGAAGAGGGGCCTCGTAAGTGGATGTAGGTCATTTGACCAAACCACTCTAAAATCGGCGTGATCCTTGGTTTGCATTTCATTATTGCTATTTACATTATTGCAAACCTTCTTACATGCTTTAGTTCCTTATTACCTTTGCTGCGCATATTTAAGAATACGCTTTCAAGTTAAGCTTTTCAAGTTCCGTTCTTATCGTACGAAAGATTTGTTAAAACCGAAGTTTTAATCCGCTGCACTAATTCACCCCCCCCCTCTTAGTGCCGCTCCGATCCTAACAGGTAATAGAAAGTTGTTAGCACCAGATAAAGTACAAGAGACTACTGAAAAGATTCAGGTTATCATAAAAAGGCTAAAGGCTGCTCAGAGTCGGCAAAAGAGCTATGCTGATAACAGAAGACGAGATATCGAGTTCCAAGTAGGAGATTTTATATTCCTAAAGGTCTCCCCTTCCAAAGGCGTTGCAAGATTTGGAAAGAAAGGAAAGTTAAACCCAAGGTTCATTGGACCTTTTGAGATCCTTGAAAGAATTGGCTCTATCACTTATAAGATTACCTTACCACCATCGATGTGTCATATTCATGATATATTTCATGTATCAATGCTCAGAAAGTATATACCTAATCCCTCTCATGTCATTGAGTATGAGCCGATTGTGATTGAGAAAGACTTATTTTACAAGGAAGAGCCCATTCAGATTATTGATAAAAAAGAGAAGATCTTAAGAAATAGAATCATTACTCTGGTTAAAGTAATTTGAAAGCATCATTCTATAAATGAGACGACCTGGGAGCTAGAGGAAGAAATGAAGAAAGTTTATCCTCATCTTTTCGCTGAATGAGGTATGATAAATTTAGAGGACTAAATTTTCTTTTAAGGAGGGGAGAGTGTAATATCCCCCATTTTTGAAAATTTAGTAAATGCTTATTTGTAAATATGAGGATTATTTAATAATTTTTTTTATATTAAATAATATTATATTAAAGTTTATGGCTAAGGACCTAAGAGTAAATATTAAATGTTTGAGATGATTTATAGAATATTCAGAATTGAGTAAATAAAAATAAAATAAAATAAAATGGAGGACATGTGTCATTAACAAGGATGAGCCACTTAGCATGCTTGCCACCTCACTATTTTAGCATGAGCCAAACCTAAGTAATTTAAGGCACCATTAAAAAGAAAGTTTTCAGCCAACGTTAGTTTGAGGAGAAGAAGAAGAGAAGAAGAAGAAGAAGAAGAAGAAGAAGAAGGAGAAGAAGAAGAGGAAACTTTGTTTGAGGTTTTGCATCAACTCCCTATATTTGGGAATCAAACTCATCTAAGGCAAGTGATCTAACCTATTCCTACAGAATACCTTAATCTCTGTTTCCATTTTTATTCTGCAAAATTTGAAAGATTTCAACTGAGAACCAGACCTTCTTTCATTTTGATACAAAGCCATGAATCTGTAATTTTTCGGTAATCTGACCTCTATGCAATGTTTCGGTCATAACATTTTGTAATAAACTCTGATTTAGACAAAACCTATTCCATTTGAAAGTAGACTCAAATATATTTATTTTGACACTAAGATTGAATGATTTGGAGTTTAAATGCCTACTAAGACTTCTGTTTCAATTAACCCTACAGATTCTGCAAAATAGGGACTGAAATTTCTGACGTTCTGTTACTAAATTGCTCATAACTCTCTGGAGAAAATTATGAATTATACAAAGCTTAGTTCTTTGGAAACTAGATTCGCATAACTTTCTTTTAACACCTAGTTGGAAATTTTGAAGTATGTTTGCCTTCTGAAACTTCTGTTTAAATCGATTCTATCAAGTCTGCAAAACAGGGATGATCAATTCTGACCTTCCTTTACTCTATTTGTTGTAACGTCCTGTTAAGGACTCAAAAAAATTATAAATCTGAGTTCATCAGAAAATAGATTGATACAGCTTTCCAATGACACCTATTTTTAGTGATTTGGAGCATATTTGGTCACTCAAATAATTCAGAAAATATACCATTCAAATTCTGTCATAATTGAAAACTTTGTTGGGTTTTGCCTATTCAATTTTCATCCTATTGGAAATATGATTTCTGCTAAATTCTTCTTCAATTGCGCTTTATATTAGTCCTTTGAAGTTCTTGTAGTGTTCATCCTGAAATTATTGATATCTGAAATTTATTATGTAATGCTTTGTTTGCATTTCCTTGTTTGATAAAGGCACATGCATATCTTCGTTGTTCCGCATGTGCTTCTGATATGTGTCAATGTTATTGTTCCTACTACCCTTTTTTACTCTGGTGTCTTGTGGGATATTATGAACCTTTGCCAGAAATGGTAAAGGGAGTTATGCTTAGAGCCCGCGATTGCTCTGCCGGCCCCATTGACTTCACTCAAACGTGGGTGGATGGAGCTCCCAGACGTGGGAGACTTATGCTTGGTGGTCATCCAGAAATGGATGAATCACATTATGTATGTGGTCCCACAGCACCCTCTATGTTTATTGATATGATATCCAAAGCTTTGTTAATGAGTTCATATTATGCTTTGGATAAAAATGGAATGCATGCTACATCAAAAATGACATACAAGCTTGTGTTTATTATTCGGTCCACTTGTTATACTTTGAAGTGTTTCATTTGTCATTATTATGCCTCCAAACACTCATGTGCTATTTGATACATGCCTAAATGCTTCTTTTGCCAATGAAATGCTCCAATTTCCTTTCTCCTATTGTTATGTCTGATGCCTGTTTTTGAACGAGGTAAACCTTTGTGATTTTGTATCAAATGAGATGACTTCAAATGAACACTTGTATTTCTACTTTTGTATCTTGATACTAAGCCTGCTTGAACTTCTCCTATCGCCATGGATATGTTAAACACTTGCTGAGCTCTTTATGCTCACCCCGTTGCTATATAAATTTTTTCAGGGTAGCTTGTCACGCATTGAAAAGCTAGAATTGGGTTAAAGCAGTGAAAGGCTAAAAGATTTTTGAGCTAATTTTGTTGGATGATGGTTTTTGTTGTATAGTAAACTTTACTTCTGTTGTAATGTTAAGGATCTGTTGATACTTATGTGTTGTAAAAGTTTAAAGGACCACTCATGTGTATGGAATGATAAGTTTAAGTTGTATAAGGATAATGGATTTGTGTTGTGGATGATGTTTAGTTGAGTTTCCTTTGGATTTTGTAAATCTCTGAGTGAAGTGGATTATGGTTTATGTAACGTACTTGTTTATGAATTATGAATATTGATTTTTGAATGATTCTTAGTATCCTCAAATTGTTAGATTGGATCCGGGATTGAATTGATGATGAATTCTAATATTATTGATATTAGACAAGGTCACACTTCCTGAATGTGATAAATTCGGGGGTGGGGGGGGGGGGGGCGTGACACTCTTCACCGCTCACTCGGTCCATTGAGCTTCGTGGTGTTGTTGTTTTTGAGGTACTCCTCCTCAACATATGTGGTCTGTTACACATGATTCTCTTTCTAGAGAACCAAGACCTATCCCTCCTGGATATCTGTCCTATTGGAGCAATAACTCTCTTCGCTTCTTTCTCTCTGAAAGTTTCGAAGACCATCATCCCCTTTGGACTACTCCAATTTGCTAAACAAACTGTGCATTGTTCTGCCTCCTACAAACACACTTGCTAGATTGTGACTCCATGTCAATATAGCCCCCGCTGCACCACTCAAGGCCTAGCAACATGTTGAACTTGCTGCACACTTCAGCCTCCTATAGACGTATCCATCACATGCTGAAGAGAAAGTTTCAATGCTCCATGGCTCCAAATTTCGATCGCCTTGGGATGGCCGTGAACATTCCATTATCCGAATACAAGTCCATGCATGAGTACTGAATTCTTTGAGTTAGCAATTCCCCTCACCTTTGTGAGCTTTGAACAACTCTTTTGATTGCTGAGCAACTCATTCCACCTTGCATGGTCTCATCCTTTACCAAGTGCCTCGCTTGCCTTGAGCACCATCAAGTATAGTTGTCAACGTTGAGTCGTAGCTCAAACTCAGCCATCCCAACCTTTGAGCACTTCGCATTCTTACAAGCTTGCTTGTTCTCGTGGTGCCTCTTGCACGAAGGGTTGGCCATTCCTCTGAATGTCAATCTCAGATGCCCTCTCCTCCGAGCGATTCCTTTTCCCTACATCTCCATGCCTGTTTTCCCTCAAATGGTTGTGTGTGTGCTGACCACCCTCAACGCAGCCCTGCTAGGTCCCCCACGTTTGCATGCCAAGTGTTTCTATGAGTGCTTGTCCCACTCTAATACCATCTATCACAAACTTAGCTGATTTTGCCTAAGTCATGCGGCACCCTTGCGTGTCCATCCGCAAAGGTTAGCCTCCCTGAAACCTCCCATGGTCCCTTAGGACTTATAAAAGAGAAAATTGGTTAGAGAAAGCGCCTCACTTGGGATCCACAAGCAAATATTCTAGGAAACACTTCATAGATAATGTAAATTACAAACAGACTTTACAAGCTCTAAACAGTTGCACAACAAAGGGTCAAAATGGTCCACTACAGACTGACTATCTTTCACAAGAGTCCACATGACATAACCTTTATTTACAAGTCTAAGAAGGCCACCAAACCGAACTAAAATGGGGCTTTTAAGCCTTCGACCATCCCTTTACATGCCGTGCAAAGCATGAACAAACCAAAAGACATGGACATATATAAGTATTACATTAAAACATTTGTTTAGAACTTTGTACGTGACAGAATGTATGGACTTCCGACGAAGTCTCGAACTCCCAACGAAATCACATTCTTGACTCCGAGACTTCATTTTGCTTTATGCTTTGCTATCATAGTTAATCCTGCACACATAAAAACACACTTCGATCTAGACAATTATTACTAAGCATGAATCATGTCGTCCGACATGTCATTGGTCCATCGACACTTCATCCAATTCTTCGGCACATCATCCTCTCTTGCAGCCTATTGACCAATCGGCTAGTTGACCTCCGCAACTCTGATATCCTTGGTGTAATATCCGCTCTTCTTGGCCTGATGCCCGAATCCATGGCCCGAAGCCTTCTGTCGATATGTCAACCGATCCTCTGGCCTGAAGTCCAATCTTATGACATGTTTTCCTCCGGCCCAACATGATTATTCCTGCTTTAATTGTCTCTCCCTGATCGAAGCATCATGTGTCACTCAAAATGCAGATCAAATCATAAATATATATCAATTGGTTTCATCATCAAAATCCGAGATTCAACACAACTATCCTTTGACACTCGATTCTCCTTTTGATAGGTTCAGGAGAGAACCTTTACACCCTCACTTACTCCTTTCTTAAACTATACTAATACTTAGAGCTTTTAGAGGAGTTCTTACAAGATTACAACAGTAATTTTTTTTTTGTTCTCAATTCTTATGTATGTTAACTAGGGATGAGAGGGGTATTTATAGGTCTCAAGTAGATTCAAACTTGGAGCCTAAAAGTGTCTCATCCCCAGTGTTAATGAACAAATATACCGTGGCTAATGAGTCAGTATGGCTTGGTTCATGGGTCGATGTAGGGAGCCTTCTGTTGGCTGAGCTAGACACCGAGGTCGATTGGGCCCTCGCGACGGGGTGCTGGTTGGCACCGATCGGGATCTAGGCTAGTTGACGGCTCTCCTTAGGGACGTCGGTCGGGATCCGGGCACCATTTATGATGAGCCATGTTTCTCTATCTCCGGGGTGGTTGGCAGCTCGTCCTCATACACTGGATGGTGATTCCTATATTGAGATGCTCGTCGCTCGCGGGGGTCATCCGCCTACAAAAATGGCCCTCGTCGAGCGATCCCCGACCGTGGCCCCTCTAATGAGCAAGTTAGTGTGGGGTGGATTATTGTTTTTTATTTTCCCCCCATTTTGGCTGGAGGCCGGCCAAGGGTTTTATACTATTACATGAGGGTCGGTAGTGCATGGCCGCTAACCCTTGAGGGGCGGAATGGGACTTTTGACCGACCACCGTGTTCGGGACGTGCAGAGTAGTGTCAGATGGCACCGCCTAAGCTCTCGAGATGGGGCAAGGGGAACAACTTCTTGGTATTGCTCTGACTTGGCATGTGGTGTCAGTGGTGACACGTCGGGGGTTCCAAAACATGTCGTATCACTTCTCCCCCTCCTCCGAGGCGTGCCGTGGGGTCCTTGAAGGGCCGGGCGGCATGCTTGGGTCAGAGTGAGGCTGATCACTTATGAGGGGAAGCTGGATTAACTCATCATGGAGCAATTTAGAGGGGTGGCGCCCCATGCTTCAGGCAGGATTGACTCTACTGATCGGGCGATAAGGGCTTGACGAGGCAAAATCGACGTGTTGAAACTGACATGTCAAAATCGATGTGGCGAAACCAATGGGGAAAACCGACGTGTCGAATCCAACATGGTGAAAACGGTGAGGGGAAACTGATGTGTCAAATCCGACGTGGCAAAACTGACGAGGTGAAACCAACGTGTCGAAACCAATGTGGCATGACTGATGATTGGATAACAGGTTTGGCATGGATCATATTCACGGCTGTTGAGCTTAAGAGCCGACAAACAAGCTAGAGTGGCTTGGTTAGAGACCCGACGAGTTGCGAGTCATGGATCGGGGTGGAGTGACTCGAATAGCAGACTAGGCCAGACGTTGGGTCGGCCGCGATGCGATTTGAGCATTGGACCGGCTGCGAGGCATGGCTCGGGCGTTGGATCGGTAGAGACGCAACTCGGGTATTAGATTGGCCACGAGGGGTGGCTCGGGCATTCGATCGGCCAAGATGCGATTCGAGTATTAGTTTGGTCACGATGCATGGTTGGGTATTGGATCGACCGAGATGTGACTCGGGTATTAGATTGGCCGCGAGGCATGGCTCAGGCATTGGATCGATCGAGATGTGACTTGGGTATTAGTTTGGCTGCGAGGCGTGGCTCGGGCGTTGGATCGACCGAGACGCGACTCGGGTATTAGATGTTAGGATCGGAGCAGCAATAAGAGGGGGGGGTGAATTAGTGCGGTGGTGAAGTGCGATAAACTTTTCACGATTTAAACACTTTTCGAAAACTTCGTACGATAAAAGCAATGTTTTCATTTAAAACCGTTTCGATTGCGTTTTAACTTGAAGAGATAAGTAAGACAGATATAAAGCAGTATAGCATTAAAGTGCAAATGGTTTGCAGTAATATAAATGACAATAAGTAAATGCAAACCAAAGATCACGCCGATTTTACAATGGTTCGGTCAAATGACCTACATCCACTTGCGAGGCCCCTCTTCGATGAGGTTCCCACCTTCCACTAGCAAATCTCTTGAAAGGGAAGGGTGAATACCTCTCTTACAACTTTTTACAAGCGGTTCACTCTCTTACAGATTTTCAGCAAGAAAGAAGGAGGTGAACACTAGCAAATTTAAAACAAGACTAGCTAAGACTTTTCTAAGGCCTTTCTCTCAAACAATTGCTGCTCAAAAAGTTATAATCTCAGCTGAGATTTGAGGGGTATTTATAGGCCTCAAGAGGATTCAAATTTGGGCTCCAAATTTGAATTCTCTTGGAGTTTCCGATGCTGGCGGTGCCACCGCCTGTCAGTTTCTGACGCTGACAGTGCTGGGCGGTGCCACCGCCCAGCCCGGGCGGTGCCACCGCCCAGCCCAGGCGGTGCTACCGCCCAGCTCTCGGGCACTGGGCGGTGCCACCGCCCAGCCCAGGCGATGCCACCGCCTACAGTGTTTCCAGCCCACTAGTTGGGCTTCAATCTTGGCCCAAACTAGTCCGAACTCGGGCCCAATTGGCCCCTACTTGGGTTATAGGATTAATACCTAATCCTAACCCTAATTAACATGCTAACTATGAATTTAAAGACATTTTATAAGCTATTACAAAGTCCATAAGTCAAGACTTCTTCCGGCGAGCTTCCGGCGAACTTTCGGCGGTCTTCCGATAAACTCTCGGAAACCATTCTGCGGACTCCCGGCAAGCTCTTAAACCTCACGATTTGATCTTGGTGAGTTCCAATGAGCTTCTTCGGCAAGCTCCGATCTCTCTCGGCGAGCTCCGTGAACTTCCCACGATCCTTTCGGTGAGCTTCCAAAACACCCTTCGGCAAGCTCCCTACTCATTCTCGGCTAGTTCCGGCAGCATTCCCGATGAACCTTCGGACTTCCGTCGAACTCTCGAACTCCTAATGAATCCTTCGCACTTGACTCCGCACTTTGTTTTGCTTTATGTCTTTCTCATTATCATAGTTATTCCTGCACACATAAGCCAAAACTCTACTCCAATCTAGACAATTATTACAACGCGAATTGACATTCTGTTGCCCGGCACATTATTGGTTAGCGCTTCATCCGATTCTTCAGCACATCATCCTCTCTGGCAGCTTGTTGCCCAATCGACGATTGACCTCCGCAACCCCGATATCCTTGGCGCAATTCCGCTCTCTTTGGCCCGATGCCCGATGTCCGAAGCCTTCTACCGTCCAATATCCTAACGTGATCTCCTCCGACGCAACGTCAATTCGTCCTACGTCAATTGTCTAATCCTGATCGAGTAGACCTGCATCACTCAAAATGCAGTTAAACATCTAAACACAATCAATTAGTTTCATCATCAAAATCCGAGATTCAACATTAGATTGGCAGCAAGGTGTGGCTCGGGTATTGGATTGGCCGAGATGTGACTCGGGAATTAGTTTGGTCACGAGGCGTGGCTCGGGCGTTGAATCGGCCGAGATACGACTCGGGTATTAGATTGTGCTAGTCATAGGTGCCCAACAAGCCAATCACATGAGTGATAGCACATGTGACTTGATACAGAATCTTTTTGCTTATTATATTTTGGCGTATATCACTTTATAACCATTGCATAATTGCATACATATATTGTGATGTCCTTGGATTTGTGCAATGGGAATCGGATCGTGATGAGATCACGATAGTGAGATCGATTCACCTTTAAACACATATCCTAAATAATCCCAATCATAGGTTACTCGAGAGGGTTATCGTGATAATCGGACAGACTGGTGTGCTGTATACCCGTCCATATGATGGATGCAGTTGGTCTCATAGCTGCTTGTGTAGGGACACTAGGGATACAGTATAGATGCTCATTGGAGAATAGGTTCACTGATTGATCCACTTACGGAATGCTAGATGGTTGATGATGCCTTATTGTCAGACAGCGATTCCGTAGTCCTAGTGGTGTATCTGGTCCTTAGACTTGAGACACCAAGGATGTCCTGTATGAGTGCTCCACTCTTTGATACCAGACTTATAGGTTTGGCTATCCTAGATCTAGTACAGCTGATCATTGGGAGTGGTAGTTGACCTTACGAGGGCTATTGAGTGTTGATAGAGGATCATCCACTCTCGGCGTCATGAGAGGAATATCCCATGTGTTCTTGCTCAGACAAATCCCTGGCCAAGGTCATTCGGGTTGAGGGAGAAAGAGTTCTCCGGGAGAATCTGATTAGAGCGAGACTCGAGTAGAAACCGTATGGGTCTGACAACACCATGCTCAATATACGTGTTAGGATCGGAGCGGGACTAAGAGGGGGGTGTGAATTAGTGTAGTGGATTAAAATGTTGATTTCGACAAATCTTTCGTACGATAAAAAATCGGAATCGGAAGTGATTAACTTGAAAGCGTATTCGCAAAGTTAAGCAGCAAAGATAATGATGAAACAAAGCAAGTAAGAAGGTTTGCAGTAATGTAAATGACAATAAGAAATGCAAACCAGAGATTACGCCATTTTTAAAGTGGTTCGGTCAAGTGACCTACATCCACTTGCGAGGCCCCTCTTCGATGAGGTTCCCACCTTCCACTAGCAAATCTCTTGAAAGTGAAGGGTGAATACCCCTCTTACAACTTTTACAAGCGGTTCACTCTCTTATAGATTTTCAGCAAGAAAGAAGGAGGTGAACTCTAGCAAATTGAAAACAAGACAAGCTAACACTTTTCTAAGGCCATTCTCTCAAACACTTGCTGCTCAAAAAGTTGTTATCTCAGCTGAGATTTAAGGGGTATTTATAGGCCTCAAGAGGATTCAAATTTGGGCTCCAAATTTGAATTCTCGTTGGTTTCCCGATGCTGGCGATGCCACCGCCTGTCAGTGTCAGACGCTGACAGTGCTAGGCGGTGCCACCGCCCAGCTCTCGGGTGCTGGGCGGTGCAACCGCCCAGTCTGGCAGTGCCACCGCCAGACCCTTCGGTTCACTTGTTTGGGCTTCAAATTTAGCCCAAACCAAGTCTAATTTTGGGCTCAGTTGGCCCCTAACCAGGATATAGGATTATCTCTTAATCCTAATCCTAATTACAAGTGAACTACATAACAAAAACACATCCTTAGCAATTTTTCAACTGCGAGCATCGAGTCTTGTTCCGGCGAGCTTTCCGACGAACTTCTTCCGACGGGTTCCCAGCAAGCTCCCGAACTTCTGATGACTTTAATTAGTAGCCGAGCCTTCTTGGTGATCTCCGTGAACCTTCGATGATCTCTTCGGTGAACTTCCGAAAATTCCGACAGGTTCCCGATTTCTTCTCGGTTGGTTCCGGCAGCATCTCCGACGATTCTTCGGACTCTTAAACGTCCATCGAACTTGACTCCGGTATTCTTGCTTTGTGTTTTCTGATTATCGTAGTTCATCCTGCATACTTAACTCAATAATATGGATTAGATCAATTAACCCATCAATTGATTTTATCATCAAAATCCGAGATTCAACAATATCCCCCTTTTTAATGACGATAATCAATTGATGACGGAGTTAAACATAACTCCCCCTATCTATATGCCATATTATGAGAAGGTAAAAACACTTTAATTCTATCCCATTGAATTCAAGCATAAACCGATAAGTTCTAACCGTAGAACTTATCGTTATTTTCATTGAGCATAATGTAAATGTAAAACTTCGATGAAAATCCTATTCAAGTCGAATGATAAGAGACAATTTGTACTACGACAGGAGATAAAGATTTTCAACATGAATTTCATGATATATATGTTAGATATGCTTTCAATATGATCAATCGATCTTGCGATATTCTCAAAGATTTTGCAAGGCATATAAGACATGATATTGAAATGATACAAGTCATCACTTTTCTCCCCCTTTGTCATCAACAAAAAGGGAATGAGACTTGAAGCACATAAAAAAGCACATAAAGCATTGTTCAGAAAAATTATATCATTCAAAGTTAAGTATGCTAAATTCTTCTTAAAAGAAAATTCAGCATTCATTCAATTTATCAAATCTCTTCTATAAAGAACAAAGATTGTAGATGTACAAGGAAGAGATAGTGATGTAAAAAAAATCTTCACGTAGTAACTCCGATAAGTCAAGATCATAATTCGAATACAAACCCATTCAAATTCAATTCGTCAACTTGAAACTCATAATCAAGCCATTAATTTCGAGATTCACAAAATATCATAAAATTATTAGAGAAAGAATACAGCATTAAGATTAATCATTCAAATTTGCTAAAAATACTTATCCAGAATTCAGCTTAAAAAGGAAAAATCAGCATTCATCCAGAAGCATATATCCAGAATTTTAAAAAGATATTTTTTGAAAAATATATTCAAACAAGCTTATTTTCAGGGACAATTTAACATGCTTAGTTCCCTTCTAATAAATTCAAATTGGTCTTCATTTAAGGCTTTTGTAAAGATATCTGCCAATTGATGCTTTGTGTCAATGAATTCTAGAACAACATCATTGTTAAGGACATGATCGCGTATGAAATGATGCCTAACGTCGATGTGCTTAGTTCTAGAGTGCTGAATTGGATTTTTAGTAAGACATATGGCACTAGTATTATCATATTTTATGGGAATATTCTTAAAGTGAATTCCATAGTCTTCTAATGTATTTTTCATCCAAACAACTTGTGCACAGCATGCACTTGCAGCAATGTATTCGGCTTCCGCCGTAGATAGTGCAACTGAATTTTGTTTCTTGGAAGTCTAAGAAACAAGTGCATGTCCTAAAAATTGGCATGTTCCGGATGTACTTTTTCTATCTATCCTACATCCACCAAAATCAGCATCTGCATAAGCTATTAAATCAAAATTTTCATATTATGGATACCACAATCCTAAATTTGGAGTTCCTTTAAGATACCTAAATATTCTTTTAACACTTTTAAGATAAGATAATTTAGGATTTGATTGAAACCTAGCGCAAAGTCCTACACTAAACATAATATCCGGTCTAGGCGCGGTGAGGTAGAGTAGACTACCTATCATTCCCTATATATTTTTTGATCGAAATTTTCACTATTTTTATCCATATCTAACTTAGTCGCAGTACTCATAGGGGTGTTTATTGCTTTTGAATTATCCATGTTAAATTGTTTTAATAGTTCTAATGTATATTTAGATTGGTTAAGAAATATGCCATCACTAAGTTGTCTGATTTGTAATCCTAAAAAGAAAGTTAATTCACCCATTAAACTCATTTCAAATTCATGACTCATACATTTGGCAAATGATTCACATAGTGATTCATCCGAAGAGCCAAAAATAATATCATCAACATAAATTTACACAATAAGAAAATTATTTTTAAAATATTTAATAAACAATGTAGTATCAACCTTGCCTTTGATAAAATTATTTAAAATAAGAAAGAAACTAAGCCTTTCATACCAAGCTCTAGGGGCTTGTTTCAAGCCATAGAGAGCCTTAGTCAATTTGAATACATGATTAGGAAGAAGAGAATTTTCAAATCCAGGAGGTTGTTCGACATATACTTCTTCGAAAATAAAACCATTCAAGAAAGCACTTTTGACATCCATTTGAAATAGTTTAAAATTATTACTACTAGCATAGGCAAGGAGCATCCTTATGGCTTCTAATCGAGCCACGGGAGCGAAGGTTTCTTCGTAATCGATACCTTCTTCTTGGTTGAAACCTTTGGCCACTAATCTAGCTTTGTTTTTAACCACGATACCATTTTCGTCTTGCTTGTTTCTAAAGACCCATTTAGTACCAATGACTAAATGGTCACTAGGTCTAGGAACAAGCTTCCATACCTTATTCCTCTCAAATTGATTCAATTCATCTTGCATTGCAATAACCCAAAAATCATCTTTTATGGCCTCGTCAATGCATTTAGGTTCGATTTGAGAAAGGAAGGCGGCATTAGCACAAAAATTCTTGAAAGAGGAACGAGTTTGAACCCCTTTTGATGTATCCCCTATAATTAGCTCCTTTGGATGAGCATCTATATACTTCCATTCCTTAGGTAAGGAAATTTCGGAAGAAGGTGCATCCAAGTTGCTATTTTGAGGAGGGGGTTCATTTAAATTCAAATTATCAAAAACAAGATCATCATCAAAATCATTTTTCTTTAAATTTGAAATTTCATTAAAGACTACATGAATAGACTCTTCTATTACTAAGGTTCTTTTGTTAAAAACCCGAAAAGCCTTAGAAATGGAAGAGTAACCAAGAAAGATGCCTTCATCAGATTTAGCATCAAATTTTCCTAAGGCATCCTTTTCATTTAAAATAAAGCATTTACAACCGAAAACTTTAAAATAGGAAATATTTGGTTTTTTGTTATTCCATAATTCATAGGGAGTTTTTGATAAGGATGGTCTTATTAGGACTCTATTCATGATGTAGCAAGCCGTATTTACGGCTTCGGCCCAAAAATACTTAGGTAAACTATGTTCATTTAACATAGTTCTTGCCATTTCTTGTAGGTTTCTATTTTTTTCTTTCAACTACTCCATTTTGTTAGGGATTCCTCGGAGTGGAGAAGTTATGATTGTATCCATTAACTTCACAAAAATTTTGAAAGTCACGGTTTTGAAATTCGCCACCGTGATCACTCCGAATTGATGAAATCATGAACCCTTTTTCGTTTTGAGTGAGTTTACAAAATTTAGAGAAGTACTTGAAGCAATCACTTTTGTGGACTAAGAAATAGGTCCAAGTGTACCTAGTATAGTCATCCATAATTACAAATGCATATTTGCTTCCTCCTCGACTTGTTATGTCAATTGGTCCGAATAAGTCCAAATGGATCAATTGTAGTGGTCTAATGGTGCTAATTTGATTTTTTGGTTTGAAACTAGTTTTTATTTGTTTACCTAGTTGGCATGCATCACATACTTTGTCCTTAGTAAACTTCATATTTGGAATCCCTCGTACTAGTTCTCTAGATGAGATCTTAGATATTAGTTTCATGCTTACATGGCCTAATCTCTTATGCCAAAGCCAAGCATCATCATTTAGAGCGGAGAAGCACATTTCATTACTTAGTTCATCAAGGTTGATGGTGTAGACATTATTTTGTTTTAATGCAATCATAGTCAAGTTATTGTTTGGTTTTTCGATAATACACATATTTGATTCGAATCTAACGATATAACCTTTATCGCATAGTTGACTAATACTCAAGAGATTATGTTTCAATCCATCAACTAGTAAAACATTATCAATGGAAAAACTAAATTTGTTACCAATAGTTCCCTTGCCAATGATTTTGCCTTTGTTGTTGTCTCCGAAGGTGACGTACCCTTCTTCTTTGCTAGTGAGCATAGAGAAATGAGATGGATCTCCAGTCATATGTCTTGAGCATCCACTATTGAGATACCATCTCTTGCTCCTAGCTTGTGGTTTTGTCTACAAAAGAGGATGATTTTTAGGTACCCATTTGATTTTGGGTGCCTCAAAAATTGATCCACTAACTTGGTTATTTATTATTGAATCCTTTATAGTTCCTTTAGGAACTCATATTAATTTTTGTGAACTAATTTTCCTAAATGGACATTTGTAGGCAATATGTCCGGATTTGCAACAGAAGTTGCATTTCATATCAGAGGAAACATGTAATGTAGGTCCTTTTATGAAAGTGGTAGGATTTTGATGTAATCCTTTTACAAATTCAATTCCATTTCTATTTGCGACGTGACCCTTGTGTGCAAGGATCATATCTAATCCTTTGCTACCAACCTTAAACTTGTTTAAGGTTTCTTTAAGAAGCAAATTTTTATTTTTTATTGCTTCTAAATGCTCACATTTAGAGCATGGAGGAGTTTGAAGACTATCAAACTTATCTAGTAGCAAGGCATGCTCTTTCTTTAAAATACTTAACTTTTTGCTAACAGTTCTACATTCATCAAATAATTCATGAAAAGCAATAGAGAGTTCTTCAAAAGATAAATCTTCATTAAATAAATCACATACCTCTTCTCCTAAAGCCATTAGCGCGTAATGAGCAACTTGCTCGGTGTTGGACTCCTCTTCTTCGGATGCGCTTGAATCATCCCACGTTGCCTTGAGCGCCTTCTTCTTTGATGTTCTCTTTTTGACTTGAGGGCAATCGTTATTGTAATGTCCCGGTTTTTTGCATTCATAGCAAATCACTTGGTCTTTCTTGTGTTCGAACTTATTTTTTGTATTATTTTTAAATTTGTTCTTTCTTAAATATTTTTTAAACTTTTGAGTTAAAAGTGCAATGTCATTGTCACTATCCTCATCACTTGATGTTCCTTTCAAGTGGTCTTCTTGTGATGTGAGTGTCATATCCTTCCTGTTCTTTGGAAGGGGGTTCTCGAGCTCATCATGAGCTTGACATGTCATTTCATAGGTCATTAGAGACCCAATAAGTTCTTCAAGAGGGAATGTTTTAAGGTCTTTGGCCTCTTGAATTGCCGTAACTTTTGGATCCCAACTTTTAGGGAGGGATCTTAAGATTTTAGTTACTAGTTCAAAATTAGTAAAATCTTTACTAAGAGCTTTGAGTCCATTGATGACATCTGTGAACCGGGTGTACATGTCTCCGATGGACTCACTTGGTTTCATTCGGAAAAGTTCATAAGAGTGCACAAGGATATTGATTTTGGACTCTTTCACTCGGCTAGTGCCTTCATAAGTGACCTCAAGAGTTCTCCAAATATCAAAAGCCAAATCACAAATTGAAACACGATTAAGCTTATTTTTATCTAGTGCACAAAACAAGGCATTCATAGCCTTTGTGTTTAAAGCAAAAACCTTCTTCTCCGATTCATTCCATTCGCTCATCGGAAGAGAAGATCTTTGAAATCCATTTTCGACAATAGTCCAAAGCTCGAAATCCATGGAAATGAGGAAGATCCTCATACGGGTCTTCCAATATGTGTAATCCGACCCATTAAACATAGGTGGACGTGTGATAGAGTGTCCCTCTTGCATGCCGAAGTAAGCCATCTCTCTTGGGTATTAAACCAAATATGAGAGTGAGCCTTGCTCTGATACCAATTGTTAGGATCAGAGCGGCACTAAGAGGGGGGGGTGAATTAGTGCAGCGGATTAAAACGTTGATTTCGACAAATCTTTCGTATGATAAAAATCGAAATCGGAAGTGATTAACTTGAAAGCGTATTCGCAAAGTTAAGCAGCAAAGATAATGATGAAACAAAGCAAGTAAGAAGGTTTGCAGTAATGTAAATGACAATAAGAAATGCAAACCAGAGATTACGTCGTTTTTAAAGTGGTTCGGTCAAGTGACCTACATCCACTTGCGAGGCCCCTCTTCGATGAGGCTCCCACCTTCCACTAGCAAATCTCTTGAAAGTGAAGGGTGAATACACCTCTTACAACTTTTACAAGCGGTTCACTCTCTTACAGATTTTCAGCAAGAAAGAAGGAGGTGAACTCTAGCAAATTGAAAACAAGACAAGCTAACACTTTTCTAAGGCCTTTCTCTCAAACACTTGCTGCTCAAAAAGTTGTTATCTCAGCTGAGATTTGAGGGGTATTTATAGGCCTCAAGAGGATTCAAATTTGGGCTCTAAATTTGAATTCTCGTTGGTTTCCCGATGCTAGCGGTGCCACCGCCTGTCAGTGTCAGACGCTGACAGTGCTGGGCGATGCCACCGCCCAGCTCTCGAGCACTGGGCGGTGCCATCGCCCAGCCTAGGTGGTGCCACCGCCCAGCTCTCGGGTGCTGGGTGGTGCAACTGCCCAGTCTGGCAGTGCCACCGCCAGACCCTTCGGTTCACTTGTTTGGGCTTCAAATTTAGCCCAAACCAAGTCTAATTTTGGGCCCAGTTGGCCCCTAACCAGGATATAGGATTATCTCTTAATCCTAATCCTAATTACAAGTGAACTACATAACAAAAACACATCCTTAGCAATTTTTCAACCGAGAGCATCGAGTATTGTTCCGGCGAGCTTTCCGACGAACTTCTTCCGACGGGTTCCCAGCAAGCTCCCGAACTTGTGATGACTTTAATGAGTAGCCGAGCCTTCTCAATGATCTCCGTGAACCTCCGACGATCTCTTCGGCGAACTTCCGAAAATTCCAACAGGTTCCCGATTTCTTCTCGGTTGGTTCCGGCAGCATCTCCGATGATTCTTCGGACTCTTAAACGTTCATCGAACTTGACTCCGGTATTCTTGCTTTGTGTTTTCTGATTATCGTAGTTCATCCTGCACACTTAACTCAATAATATGGATTAGATCAATTAACCCATCAATTGATTTTATCATCAAAATCCGAGATTCAATAATACGGTCTCTGGGATATTAGATGGATGAGGGACTATAGGTACACGGTAACGGAGGACAGACAGGTCCAATGGATTGGATTCCCCTGTATCGTCTAGGGACCACGGTGTAGTGGCCTACTACGTTCATAGTCGATGAGTCGAGTGAATTATTACAGAGATAATAATTCACTGAGTTAGAATGAGTTCTGACAGGTATGACTCACGGCCAGCTCGATATTCGGCCTAGAGGGTCACACACATATGGTAGGCATTGCGATGAGTAGAGGTTCGGATATGAGATATCCGACGAAGCCCTTGTCTTATTGGATGCAGATCCAATACCCACTAGGGGAGGACCCATTAGGGTTTGACAGGGGACCACTATAAATAGGAGGAATTCAGAGCCCCATAGGTTAGAGAGCTCTTGCTTGCCTTTCCTATTCTCCTCTCCCTCTCCACCTCAAAATAGGCCTGGAGTTTTGAGGAGCGTCGTCGCAACCCTACTGTGTGGATCACCGCTAGAGAGGAGGACGCTTGACCTCCTTCACCCTCTCCTAAGGATCTGCAAGGAAACAGGGATATACGATCTCCCTAGGTAACATAATCTACTCTATACGCAGTTTCATGTTTCACGGATTTTTTGCGTACCAATCTTCGCACGACGACGAACATCTCTTTGGGAATCGAGGATTTTGTTTTCTTGATCTTCCGCTACGCATGTGATGTCGCCCCCCTAAGATTTCCCAACAGTGGTATCAGAGCTAGGTTGTTCGTGCGAATGATTGGTTTTAAACTGTGTGTGTTGTGTTTAGGAAGAATTTTGACATCAAAATTGTTGACGCAAAAACAAGGAAGGGCAGCAAGTTGCTGCCCTCGATCTGCGTGCGTGCAACGCAACCGAAGGCGGGCAACACAGGGGCTGCGTCTGCTGCAGCCGGCTGATGGCTTGCTTGCAGCAGGCTTGCTGCCGGCGGGGCTGGCAGCCCATGGGCAGAGGCGCCGCTGCCCTTCGGCGCCTGTCGTCGCTGCTCCCGCGGGCGAAACCCCCCCATAGGGGCGGTCGCCCGGCGGGACAGCACCGCCTGCGGAGGCGACGGCACCCGAAGGGGGCGCCCACTCGCAACGGCAACGCCGCCATTGGGCATGCCGCTTGTAGGCGAGGGCAGCACCGCCATCGGGCATGCCGCCTGCAGGCGAGGGCAGTGCCCTCGCCCCGCCGCACAGGCCGCCGCCGATAGGGTGGCAGCGGCGGCAGCAGCGAAAAGGGGAAAGCGCATTAGGGTTTTCTGGGCAAAAGATAGTTTTGCCCCTCGAAATTTAAGAAATTTCAATTTATGTCTTTTGTCCAAATTATGAAAATACCCCTATGAATTTAGAAATTACCTATAATGTCCCTGATTTCAGAAAATATTAATTAATTAAAAATTTTAATTGATTATTATTTTTTATTATTATCTAGTAGTCCTACATAATGATGATTATTTATACATGTGATGTATGATGTATGGATGGATGATCATAGACCGTGTGATGTGTGTACCTGTGATTATTATTATTGAGGTATGCGAGCCTCCATTAAATTTCTCATTTATTGTCGGGTCTGCGTGCCTATGATTAAGTTGTAATCACATGAGGAGGCGCAGCGGGAGCGTGGATGCGATAGTGGGACCCACGAGACGGACGATCGTGATGCATGAAGATGCATCAAGATGTCGACGGAACCGACGAGGACGAGATGGACGATCACAGGGCATGGAGATGCACCGTTACACAGGGCATGGTATACTTGGTCGAGTCTCTCGAGGTTATATCATCAAATCAGACTCATCTTGTAACGAAGGTGTTGACTTAACCGAGCATCATGGTTGGTCGAGTCCCTCGAGGCCATGGTGATTCGAAGGCCGAACAGGACAGGAATCACAAGGAGTTGTGATCGACAAGAGTTGCCTACCTTTTTGGCTTAGTGTGATTGGTCGAGTCCCTCGAGGTTACACTAAGACGCTGATTGGATCCTGATCCCCATTAGAACTCTGCGGAGACTTTCGTTTCACGTGCTGAGGGTGTCGCGTGACTCGTTAGTAAAATAGTGAGAGCATATTAAGATAGAAGTCCATATCTTAATAGTTTATTTCTTGCAAAATCTTCATATTATTCATTTCTGCTGCATCTTTATTTTCAGAAAATGTCGCTTTCAAATCCCTTACGTGGCATACTTGATGTCAACCGCCTCACTAGTCCAAATTATACGGATTGGCTCTGTAACTTGAGAATTATTCTCACAGCGGAGAAAATCGTGTACGTCCTTGATACAATGATGCCTGTGCCCTAAGAAGGGGCAAACGAGGATGAGATCGCTCGCTACGTGAAGTAAATTGATGACTCCACTCTTGCTCAGTGCTATATGTTGGGCTCTATGACTCCTGAGTTACAGAGACAACACGAAATGATGGATGCCAGATCCATTCTCCTACATGTCCGCAAATTGTTTGAGGAACAGGGAAGGACTCAGAGAAATGAGATATCTAAGAGCCTCTTCCGCGCTAGGATGACTGAGGGGACACCGGTTCAAAACCATGTCCTAAAGATGATTGAGTGGATAGAGAAACTCACAGGTCTAGGAATGGTCCTAGAGGATAACTTGTGTGTGGACATTGTGCTTCAGTCCCTACCAGATTCCTTTTCATAGTTCATAATGAATTTTAATATGAACAAGCATGAAGTGACTCTCTCAGAGCTTCTCAATATGTTGAGGGAGGCATAGAGTACTATCAAGAAAGAGAAGCCAGTTCTCTACACTAGTGAGACCAAAAAGAAAAGGAAAGCAGAAAGATCCCTTAAGAAGGGAAAGGGCAAGGGCAAACCAGGTAAAGCAAAGGTTGCTAAGAAAGACCCAGCAAAAGACAAAGGCCAGTGCTTCCACTGTGGTAAAGATGGGCACTGGAAGAGAAACTGCAAAGAGTACCTTGCAGAAAGGGCGAAACAAAAGCTTGATGAAGCTTCAGGTACATTCATGATCAGTCTTCATTTGTCAAACTCATATGATAACATATGGGTATTAGATACCGGTAGTGCTTATCATATATGCAATTCGTTGCAGGTTCTGGCATGGCCTAAGAGACTAGAGAGAGGCGAGATGGACCTCAAGATGGGTAATGGAGCAAAAGTTGCTGTAGTAGCTGTTGGTGAGGTCGCCTTACATCTACCTAGTGGAGCTTTTATTGCATTAGATGCATGTTATTTTGTTCCTTCTATTATCAAAAACATTATCTCCATTTCATGTTTAACAGTTAGTGGATATAAATTTGTTTTTGAGAACAATAGTTGTTCGATATTATTAGATGATAAGATCATCACGAAAGGAACATTGCATAATGGTTTATTTATGTTAGACACCACTCCACATATCATGAATGTAAATGTGTCCGAAAAGGAAATGAGATGAGTTGAACAGTGCATACCTGTGGCATTGTAGGCTAGGTCACATCCATGACAGAAGGATTCAAAAGTTGCTAAATGATTGATATCTAGATCCATTCGACTATGAGTCATATGCAACTTGTGACCCATGCATTCGTGGAAAACTGACCAACTCTCCATTTAATGGAACTAGAGAGAGAGCCACTGAGTTGTTGGAACTCATACATAGTGATGTATGTGGACCCATGTCAACTCATGCCATTGGAGGTTACTCCTACTTCATTACATTTACTGATGATTTCTTAAGGTATGGATATGTGTACTTAATAAAGTACAAGTATGAGGCCTTTGAGAAATTCAGAGAGTATAAGAATGAGGTGGAGAACCAGACCGAAAAGAGTATCAAAATTCTTCGATCAGATCGAGTAGGTGAGTACTTAAGTACAAAGTTCACTCAGTTCCTCAAGGACCATGGGATATTATCCCAAAGGACACCTCCTTATACACCTCAGCTCAATGGTATCTTTGAAAGGAGAAATCATACATTATTATATATGGTACGGTCCATGATGAGTTTCGTTGACCTACCTATCTCATTCTGGGGATATACCCTAGAAATCGCAGCTTACCTTCTGAACAAATTTCCAACTAAGTCGGTAATGTCTACACCATATGAGATATGGAAAGGGAAGAAGCCTGATCTTAAGGTTGTTAAGATTTCGGGCTGCCCTGCCCACGTTAAAAGACAACCCCGATAAGTTAGAATCAAGGACAGAGCGATGCAAATTTGTGGGATACCCCAAGGAAACTTGTGGGTATTATTTCTATCATCTCAAGGACCAAAAGGTCTTTGTAACTAAGAGAGCAGTGTTCCTTCGGAAGGAACACATTCTTGGCGGAGATAGTGGGAGAATGATAGAATTGATCGAGGTTGGAGAACCAAGCTCAAGCACAACTTTACAGCCCGAGTCTGTTCAGGTACCTAATACACAAGTTTCAACTTTACGCAGGTCTAATAGAGTATCCCATCCTCTTGAGAGATATGTGGGACATATTAGAGGAGAGGATGTAGAGGATATTGATCCTCAGACCTACGAGGAGGCTATTATGAGTATAGACTCCAGGAAGTGGCAAGAAGCCATGAATTCTGAGATGGATTCTATGTACTCCAATAAGGTTTGGAACCTAGTTGATGCGCCCGAAGGTATTGTACCCATCGGTTGCAAGTGGATCTTTAAGAAAAAGATCGGAGTAGATGGAAAGGTAGAGACCTATAAAGCAAGGCTAGTGGCTAAGGGGTATCGTCAAAGGCAAGGTGTTGACTATGACGAAACCTTCTCACCCGTAGCAATGCTAAAATCCATCAGAATTCTATTGGCTATTGCAGCACACTATGATTATGAGATCTGGCAGATGGATGTGAAAACCACATTCCTCAATGGAAACCTCGAGGAGGAGGTATATATGATGCAACCTGAGGGATTCATGTCCAAGAACTGCCCAGATAAGGTGTGTAGGCTGCTTAGATCTATTTATGGATTAAAGCAAGCTTCCCGAAGTTGGAACACTATCCTTGGGAATGACGTAGGAATACTATCCCCAGTAAAGGCTTGGTTATCCAAAAACTTCTTCATGAAGGACTTTGGGGAAGCATCCTATATTTTGGGGATTAGAATCTATAGAGATAGATCCAAAAGGATGCTTGGCTTGTCCCAGTCCAAGTACATAGAAACCATTGTCAAAAGGTTTGGCATGGAAAATTCCAAGAGAGGTCTCATACCGATGAGACATGGGATATCGCTTTCTACGAGTATGTCCCCAAAGACTCCAGAAGAAAGGGCGAACATAGATATGATACCTTATGCCTCAGCAATAGGGTCTATCATGTATGTCATGCTATATACTAGGCTTGATATAGCGCATGCTTTGAGTGTCACGAGAAGGTATCAGGTGGATCCAGGCTTGAAGTACTGGAAAGTAGTAAAGTGTATCCTTAAGTACTTGAGAAGGACTAAGGATCTTTTACTAGTATATGGAGGTAATAGCCTTAAGGTTGAAGGCTACACTGACTCAAGTTTTCAGTCTGATGTCGATGATAGCAAGTCGAATTCAGGGTATGTGTACACCCTAAATGGAGGAGCAGTATGCTGGAAGAGTTCCAAGCAAGATACTACTGCTGACTCGACCATAGAGGCGGAGTACATTGTTGCATCAGATGCAGCAAAGGAGGGAGTCTGGTTGAAGAAATTCATCACAGATTTAGGAGTCGTGCCGGGTAGTGAGGAGCCGATCTCCCTATATTGCGACAACAACGGGGCGATTGCTCAAGCAAAGGAACCTAGGTCTCATCAGAAATCTAAGCATGTTCTGAGGAGGTTCCACCTTATCAGAGAGATCGTAACCCGAGGAGATGTAGTAGTGGAAATAGTTCCATCCGAAGATAACATTGCAGATCCACTGACAAAGCCATTGTCTCATATTTGTTTTGAGCGTCACAGGGGTCTGATGAGGATCAGAGACATAGGTGATTGGCTTTAGGTCAAGTGGGAGATTGCTAGTCATAGGTGCCCAGCAAGCCAATCACATGAGTGATGGCACGTGTGACTTGATATAGAATCTTTTTGCTTATTATATTTTGGCGTATATCACTTTATAACCATTGCATAATTGCATACATATATTGTGATGTCCTTGGATTTGTGCAATGGGAATCGGATTGTGATGAGATCACGATAGTGAGATCGATTCACCTTTAAACACATATCCTAAATAATCCCGGTCATAGGTTACTCGAGAGGGATATCGTGATAACCGGACATACTGGTATGCTGTATACCCGTCCATATGATGGATGCAGCTGGTCTCATAGCTGCTTGTGTAGGGACACTAGGGATACAGTACAGGTGCTCATTGGAGAATGAGTTCACTGATTGATCCACTAACGGAATGCTAGATGGTTGATGATGCCTTATTGTTAGACAGTGATTCCGTAGTCCTAGTGGTGTATCTGGTCCTTAGACTTGAGACACCAAGGATGTCCTATATGAGTGCTCCACACTCTTTGATACCAGACTTATAGGTTTGGCTATCCCAGATCTAGTACAGCTGGTCATTGGGAGTGGTAGTCGACCTTACGAGGGCTATTGAGTGTCGATAGAGGATCATCCACTCTCGGTGTCATGAGAGGAATATCCCATGTGTTCTTGCTCAAACAAATCCCTGGCCAGGGTCATTCGGGTTGAGGGAGAAAGAGTTCTCCGGGAGAATCTGATTAGAGCGAGACTCGAGTAGAAATCGTATGGGTCTAACAACACCATGCTCGATATACGATCTCTGGGATATTAGATGGATGAGGGACTATAGGTACACGGTAACTGAGGACAGACAGGTCCAATGGATTGGATTTGTTGGGAAATCATAGGGGGGGCGACATCATATGCGCAGCGGAAGAACAAGAAAACAAAAATCCCCGATTCCCAAAAGGATGTTCATCGTCGTGCGAAGATTGGTGCGCAAAATCCGCAAAAACACAAAACTGCGTATAGAGATTGTGTTACCTAGGGAGATCGTATATCCCTGTTTCCTTGCAGATCCTTAGGAGAGGGTGAAGGAGGTCAAGCGTCCTCCTCTCTAGCGGTGATCCACACAGCAGGGTTGCGACGATGCTCCTCAAAACTCCAGGCCTACTCTGAGGTGGAGAGGGAGAGGAGAATAGGAAGGGCAAGCAAAGACTCTAGCCTATGAGGCTGTGAATCCCTCCTATTTATAGAGATCCCGTGTCAAAACCCTAATGGGTCCTTTCCCTAGTGGGTATTGGATCTGCATCCAATAAGACAAGGGCTCCGTCGGATATCTCATATCCGAACCTCTACTCATCGCAATGCCTACCATATGTGTGTGACCCTCTAGGCCCAATATCGAGCTGGCCGTGAGTCATACCTGTCAGAACCCTTTCTAACTAAGTGAATTATTATCTCTATAATAATTCACTCGACTCATCGACTACGGAAGTACTAGGCCACTACGCCGTAGTCCCCAGACGATACAGGGGAATCCAATCCATTGGACCTGTCTGTCCTCAGTTACCATGTACCTATAGTCCCTCACCCATCTAATATCCCAGAGACCGTATATCGAGCATGGTGCTGTCAGACCCATACGGTTTCTACTCGAGTCTCGCTCTAATCGGATTCTCCCGGAGAACTCTTTCTCTCTCAACCCGAATGACCCTGGCCAGGGATTTGTCTGAGCAAGAACACATGGGATATTCCTCTCATGATACCGAGAGTGGATGATCCTCTATCGACACTCAATAGCCCTCGTAAGGTCGACTACCACTCCCAATGACCAGCTGTACTAGATCTGGGAACAGCCAAACCTATAAGTCTGGTATCAAAGAGTGGAGCACTCATACAGGACATCCTTGGTGTCTCAAGTCTAAGAACCAGATACACCACTAGGACTACGGAATCGTTGTCTGACAATAAGGCATCATCAACCATCCAGCATTCCGTAAGCGGATCAATCAGTGAACTCATTCTCCAATGAGCACCTGTACTGTATCCCTAGTGTCCCTACACGAGCAGCTATGAGACCAGCTGCATCCATCATATGGACGGGTATACAGCACACCAGTCTATCCGGTTATCACGATGTCCCTCTCGAGTAACCTATGACCGGGATTATTTAGGATATGTGTTTAAAGGTGAATCGATCTCATTATCGTGATCTCATCACGATCCGATTCCCATTGCACAAATCCAAGGACATCACAATACATATGCATTTATGCAATAGTTATAAAGTGATATACGCCAAAATATAATAAGCAAAAAGATTCTGTATCAAGTCACACGTGCCATCACTCACGTGATTGGCTTGCTGGGCACTTATGACTAGCAATCTCCCACTTGACCTAAAGCCAATCACCTATGTGTCTGATCCCCATCAGACCCCTGTGATGCTCAAAGACAATCTGAGACAATGGCTTTGTTAGTGGATCTGCAATGTTATCTTCGGATGGAACTCTTTCCACTGCTACATCTCCTCGGGTCACGATCTCTCTAATAAGGTGGAACCTCCTCAGAATATGCTTAGATTTCTGATGAGACCTAGGTTCCTTCGCTTGAGCAATTGCCCCGTTGTTGTCGCAATATAGGGAAATCGGCTCCTCACTATCCGGCACGACTCCCAAATCTGTGATGAACTTCTTCAACCAGACTCCCTCCTTTGCTGCATCTGATGCAGCAATGTACTCCGCCTCTGTGGTCGAGTCAGCAGTGGTATCTTGCTTGGAACTCTTCCAGCACACTGCTCCTCCATTCAAGGTGTACACATACCCTGAATTCGACTTGCTATCATCGACATCAGACTGAAAACTTGAGTCAGTGTAGCCTTCAACCTTAAGGCTATTACCTCCATATACTAGTAAAAGATCCTTAGTCCTTCTCAAGTACTTAAGGATACACTTTACTGCTTTCCAGTGCTCCAAGCCTGGATCCGCCTGATACCTGCTCGTGACACTCAGAGCATGCGCTATATCAGGCCTAGTACATAGCATGGCATACATGATAGACCCTATTGCTGAGGCATAAGGTATCATATCCATGTTCGCCCTTTCTTCTGGAGTCTTTGGGGACATACTCGTAGAAAGCGATATCCCATGTCTCATCGGTATGAGACCTCTTTTGGAATTTTCCATGCCAAACCTTTTGACAATAGTTTCTATGTACCTGGACTGGGACAAGCCAAGCATCCTTTTGGATCTATCTCTATAGATTCTAATCCCCAAGATATAAGATGCTTCTCCTAAGTCCTTCATGGAGAAGTGTCTAGATAACCAAGCCTTTATTGTGGATAGCATTCCTATGTCATTCCCAATGATGAGGATGCCATCCACATATAACACCAAAAAGCTAATAGCGCTCCCACTTACCTTTCTGTATACACAAGGCTCATCTTCGTTCTTAACGAAGTCATAAGATCTGATTGCCTCATCAAATCTTATGTTCCAACTTCGGGAAGCTTGCTTTAGTCCATAAATGGATCTAAGCAACCTACACACCTTATCTGGGCAGTTCTTGGACACGAATCCCTCAGGTTGCATCATATACACCTCCTCCTCCAGGTTCCCGTTGAGGAATGCGGTTTTCACATCCATCTGCCAGATCTCATAATCATAGTGTGCTGCAATAGCCAATAGAATTCTGATGGATTTTAGCATTGCTACGGGTGAGAAAGTTTCGTCGTAGTCAACACCTTGCCTTTGACGATACCCCTTAGCCACTAGCCTTGCTTTATAGGTCTCTACCTTTCCATCTACTCCGATCTTTTTCTTAAAGATCCACTTGCAACCGATGGGTACAATACCTTCGGGTGCATCAACTAGGTTCCAAACCTTATTGGAGTACATAGAATCCATCTCAGAATTCATGGCTTCTTTCCACTTCCCGGAGTCTATACTCATAATAGCCTCCTCGTAGGTCTGAGGATCAATATCCTCTACATCCTCTGCTCTAATATGTCCCACATATCTCTCAGGAGGATGGGATACTCTATCAGACCTGCGTAAAGTTGAAACTTGTGTATTAGATACCTGAACAGACTCGGGCTGTAGAGTGGTGCTTGAGCTTGGTTCCCTAACTTCGCTCAACTCTATCATTCTCCCACTGTCTCCGCTAAGAATGTGTTCCTTCTCAAGGAACACTGCTCTCTTAGCTACAAAGGCCTTTTGGTCCTCGAGATGATAGAAATAATACCCACAAGTTTCCTTGGGGTATCCCACAAATTTACATCGCCCTGTCCTTGATTCTAACTTATCGGGGTTGTGTCTTTTAACATGGGCAGAGCAGCCCCAAATCTTAACTACTTTAAAATCAGGCTTCTTCCCTTTCCATATCTCATATGGTGTAGACACCACCGACTTAGTTGGAACTCTGTTCAGAAGGTAAGCTGCGGTTTCTAGGGCATATCCCCAGAATGAGATGGGTAGGTCAGCGAAACTCATCATGGACCGTACCATATCTAATAATGTACGATTTCTCCTTTCAGAGACACCATTGAGCTGAGGTGTATAAGGAGGTGTCCATTGGGATAATATCCCATAGTCTTTGAGGAAGTGAGTAAACTCTGTACTTAAGTACTCACCTCCTCGATCTGATCGAAGAGTTTTGATACTCTTTCCAGTCTGGTTCTCCACCTCATTCTTATACTCTCTGAATTTCTCAAAGGCCTCGGACTTGTACTTCATTAAGTACACATATCCATACCTTGAGAAATCATCAGTAAATGTAATGAAGTAGGAGTAACCTCCAATGGCATGAGTTGACATGGGTCCACATACATCACTATGTATGAGTTCCAACAACTCAGTGGCTCTCTCTCCAGTTCCACTAAATGGAGAGTTGGTCAGTTTTCCACGAATGCAAGGCTCACAAGTTGCATATGACACATAGTCGAATGGATCTAGATATCCATCATTTAGCAACTTTTGAATCCTTCTTTCATGGATGTGACCTAGTCTACAATGCCACAGGTATGCACTGTTCAACTCATCTCGTTTCCTCTTAGACACATTTACATTCATGATATGTGGAGTAGTGTCTAACATAAATAAACCATTATGCAATGTTCCTTTCGTGATGATCTTATCATCTAATAATATCGAACAACCATTGTTCTCAAAAACAAATTTATATCCACTAACTGTTAAACATGAAATGGAGATAATGTTTTTGATAATAGAAGGAACAAAATAACATGCATCTAATGCAATAAAAGCTCCACTAGGCAGATGTAGGGCGACCTCGCCAACAGCTAATACAGTAACTTTTGCTCCATTACCCATCTTGAGGTCCATCTCGCCTCTCTCTAGTCTCCTAGGCCTTGCCAGAACCTGCAACGAATTACATATATGATAAGCACTACCGGTATCTAATACCCATGTGTTATCATAAGAGTCTGACAAATGGAGACCGATCATGAATGTACCTGAAGCTTCATCAAGCTTTTGTTTCGCCCTTTCTGCAAGGTACTCTTTGCAGTTTCTCTTCCAGTGCCCATCTTTACCACAGTGGAAGCACTGGCCTTTGTCCTTTGTTGGGTCTTTCTTAGCAACCTTTGCTTTACCTTGTTTGCCCTTGCCCTTTCCCTTCTTAAGGGACCTTTCTGCTTTCCTTTTCTTTCTGGTCTCACCAGTGTAGAGAACTGGCTTCTCTTTCTTAATAGTACTCTCTGCCTCCCTCAACATATTGAGGAGCTCTGGGAGAGTCACCTCAAGCTTGTTCATATTAAAGTTCATTATGAACTGTGAAAAGGAATCTGGTAGGGACTGAAGCACAATGTCCACACACAAGTTATCCTCTAGGACCATTCCTAGACCTGTGAGTTTCTCTATCCACTCAATCATCTTTAGGACATGGTTCTGAACCGGTGTCCCCTCAGTCATCCTAGCGCGGAAAAGGCTCTTGGATATCTCATATCGTTGAGTCCTTCCCTGTTCCTCAAACAATTTACGGACATGTAGGAGAATGGATCTGGCATCCATCTTTTCATGTTGTCTCTGTAACTCTGGAGTCATAGAGCCCAACATATAGCACTGAGCAAGAGTGGAGTCATCAATGTACTTCACGTAGCGAGCGATCTCATCCTCGCTTGCCCCTTCTTCGGGCGTAGGCATCACTGTATCAAGGACGTACACGATTTTCTCCGCTGTGAGAACAATTCTCAAGTTACGGAGCCAATCCGTATAATTTGGACCAGTGAGGCGGTTGACATCAAGTATGCCACGTAAGGGATTTGAAAGCGACATTTTCTGAAAATAAAGATGTAGCAAAAATGAATAACATGCAGATTTTGCAAGAAATAAACTATCAAGATATGGACTTCTATCTTAATATGCTCCCACTATTTTACTAACGAGTCACGCGACACCCTCAGCACGTGAAACGGAAGTCTCCGGCAGACTTCTAGTGGGGATCAGGATCCAATCAGCGTCTTAGTGTAACCTCGAGGGACTCGACCAATCACACTAAGCCTAAAAGGTAGACAACTCTTGCCGATCACAACTCCTTATGATTCCCGTCCTGTTCGGCCTCCGAATCACCATGGCCTCGAGGGACTCGACCAACCATGATGCTCGGTTAAGTCAACACCTTCGTTACAAGATGAGTCTGATTTGATGATATACCCTCGAGGGACTCGACCAAGCATATCATGCCCTCAGGTCACCGGTGACATCTCTATGTCGTAAGCAAGATAGCGAATCGCGATATAGGTGAGTCTCGAGGGACTCGACCAACTCAACCTACACCGGGATTCGGTTCCTACTCATAACGATGGAAGGCCACGTGGGTCAATCTAATTGCCTCACGTTTACCGACTTAATATTATCGAGAGATGTTTCTATGATTTGGTCTCCTAATATGACATGTCACACATATACATATTTAATATATATCTACATCGCATGCAAATATATATACATATCTAGTATGTGTATAAGCAATCACACCAGATGATCATGGACCACAACCTAATATGATTAGGCCCGAGCCAGTAGGCCTAATCACTCACATCAAGATCTATGTGTGCAACGGTGCATCTCCATGCCTTGTGATCGTCCATCTCGTCCTCGTCGGTTCCGTCGACATCTTGATGCATCTCCATGCATCACGATCGTCCGTCTCGTGGGTCCCGCTATGGCTTCCACGCTCCCGCTGCGCCTCCTCATGTGATTACAACTTAATCATAGGCACGCAGGCCCGACAATAAACGAGAAATATAATGGAGGTTCGCAGACCTCAATAATAATAATCACAAGTACACACATCACACGGTCCATGATCATCCGTCCACTCATCATACATCACATGTATAAATAATCATCATCATGTAGGACTACTAGATAATAATAAAAATAATAATCAACTAAACCTTTTAATTAATTAATATTTTCTGAAATCAGGGATATATAGGGAATTTCTCAATTCCTAAGGGTATTTTCGTAATTTGGACAAAAGACAGAAACTGGAATTTCTCAAATTCCGAGGGGCAAAATTGTCTTTTGCGCAGAAAACCCTAATACCCTTTCCCCTTTTCGCTGCTGCCGCCGCCGCCACCCTGCCGGCGGCGGCCTGTGCGGCGGGGCGAGGGCACTGCCCTCGCCTGCAGGCGGCACGCCCGCTGGCGGCGATGCCGCTGCGGGTGGGCGCCCTCTTCGGGCGCCGCTGCCTCCGCAGGCGGTGCTGTCCCGCCGGGCGGCCGCCCCTGTGGGGGGGGTTTCGCCCGCGGGAGCAGCGGCGGCAGGCGTCGCGCGTCGCTGCCCTGCGGCGGCAGGCGTCGCGCGTCGCTGCCCTGCGGCGGCAGGCATCGCGCGTCGCTGCCCTGCGGCGGCAGGCGCCGCTTCCTTTCGGCGGTAGGCGCCGCTGCCCTGCGGCGCCTCTGCCCGTGGGTTGCCAGCCCCGCCGGCAGCAAGCCTGCTGCAAGCAGGCCGCCGGCCGGCTGCTGCAGGCACAGCGCTTGCGCATGCGCCGGCGCTGTGCTGCCTGGCTGCGGCTGCGGTTGCCGCTGCAGGTGGCTGCAGGCATGCAGATCGAGGGCAGCAACTGTTGCTGCCCTTCCTCACTTTTGCGTCAACGATTTTGACGTCAATATTCTTCCTAAACACAACACACGCAGTTCAAAAACCACTCATTCGCACGAACAACCTGGCTCTGATACCACTGTTGGGAAATCATAGGGGGGGCGACATCATATGCGCAGCGGAAGAACAAGAAAACAAAAATCCCCGATTCCCAAAAGGATGTTCATCGTCGTGCGAAGATTGGTGCGCAAAATCCGCAAAAACACAAAACTGCGTATAGAGATTGTGTTACCTAGGGAGATCGTATATCCCTGTTTCCTTGCAGATCCTTAGGAGAGGGTGAAGGAGGTCAAGCGTCCTCCTCTCTAGCGGTAATCCACACAGCAGGGTTGCGACGACGCTCCTCAAAACTCCAGGCCTACTCTGAGGTGGAGAGGGAGAGGAGAATAGGAAGGGCAAGCAAAGACTCTAGCCTATGAGGCTGTGAATCCCTCCTATTTATAGAGATCCCGTGTCAAAACCCTAATGGGTCCTTTCCCTAGTGGGTATTGGATCTGCATCCAATAAGACAAGGGCTCCGTCGGATATCTCATATCCGAACCTCTACTCATCGCAATGCCTACCATATGTGTGTGACCCTCTAGGCCCAATATCGAGCTGGCCGTGAGTCATACCTGTCAGAACCCTTTCTAACTAAGTGAATTATTATCTCTGTAATAATTCACTCGACTCATCGACTACGGAAGTACTAGGCCACTACGCCGTAGTCCCCAGACGATACAGGGGAATCCAATCCATTGGACCTGTCTGTCCTCAGTTACCATGTACCTATAGTCCCTCATCCATCTAATATCCCAGAGACCGTATATCGAGCATGGTGCTGTCAGACCCATACGGTTTCTACTCGAGTCTCGCTCTAATCGGATTCTCCCGGAGAACTCTTTCTCTCTCAACCCGAATGACCCTGGCCAGGGATTTGTCTGAGCAAGAACACATGGGATATTCCTCTCATGATACCGAGAGTGGATGATCCTCTATCGACACTCAATAGCCCTCGTAAGGTCGACTACCACTCCCAATGACCAGCTGTACTAGATCTGGGAACAGCCAAACCTATAAGTCTGGTATCAAAGAGTGGAGCACTCATACAGGACATCCTTGGTGTCTCAAGTCTAAGAACCAGATACACCACTAGGACTACGGAATCGTTGTCTGACAATAAGGCATCATCAACCATCCAGCATTCCGTAAGCGGATCAATCAGTGAACTCATTCTCCAATGAGCACCTGTACTGTATCCCTAGTGTCCCTACACGAGCAGCTATGAGACCAGCTGCATCCATCATATGGACGGGTATACAGCACACCAGTCTATCCGGTTATCACGATGTCCCTCTCGAGTAACCTATGACCGGGATTATTTAGGATATGTGTTTAAAGGTGAATCGATCTCATTATCGTGATCTCATCACGATCCGATTCCCATTGCACAAATCCAAGGACATCACAATACATATGCATTTATGCAATAGTTATAAAGTGATATACGCCAAAATATAATAAGCAAAAAGATTCTGTATCAAGTCACACGTGCCATCACTCACGTGATTGGCTTGCTGGGCACTTATGACTAGCAGGATTCCCCTGTAACGTCTGGGGACTACGGCATAGTGGCCTAGTACATCCGTAGTCGATGAGTCGAGTGAATTATTACAGAAATAATAATTCACTGAGTTAGAAGGAGTTCTGACAGGTATGACTCACGACCAGCTCGATATTGCGCCTAAAGGGTCACACACATATGGTACGCATTGCGATGAGTAGATGTTCGGATATGAGATATCCGACGGAGCTCGTCTTATTGGATGCAGATCTAATACCCACTAGGGGAGGACCCATTAGGGTTCGACAGGGGACCTCTATAAATAGGAGGAATTCAGAGCCCCATAGGCTAGAGAGCTCTTGCTTACCTTTCCTATTCTCCTCTCCCTCTCCACCTCAAAATAGGCCTGGAGTTTTGAGGAGCGTCGTCGCAACCCTGCTGTGTGGATCACCGCTAGAGAGGAGGACGCTTGACCTCCTTCACCCTCTCCTAACGATATGCAAGGAAATAGGGATATACGATCTCTCTAGGTAACACAATCTACTCTATACACAGTTTCATGTTTCGCGGATTTTTGCGTACAAATCTTCACACGACGACGAACATCTTTTTGGGAATCGGGGATTTTGTTTTCTTGTTCTTCCGCTGCGCATGTGATGTCGCCCCCAAAGATTTCCCAACAGTGGTATCAGAGCCAGGTTGTTCGTGCGAATGATTGGTTTTGAACTACGTGGGTTGTGTTTAGGAAGAATTTTGACGTCAAAATTGTTGACGCAAAACCAAGGAAGGGCAGCAACAGTTGCTGCCCTTGATCTGCGTACGTGCAGCGCAGCCGAAGGTGGGCAGCACAGGGGCTGCGTCTGCTGCAGCAGGCTTGCTGTCGGTGGGGCTAGCAGCCCACGGGCAGAGGCGCCGCAGGGCAGCGGCGCCTGCCGCCGCTGCTCCCGCGGGCGAAACCCCCGCCCACGGGGGCGGTCGCCCGACGGGATAGCACCGCCTGCGGAGGCGGCGGCGCCCGAAAGGGGCGCCCACCCGCAAGGCGGACAGCCTACGGGCAGAGGCGCCGTAGGGCAGCGGCGCCTGCCGCCGCTGCTTCCGCGGGCGAAACCCCCCCCCACAGGGTCGGACGCCCGACGAGACAGCACCGCCCGCGGAGGCAGCGGCGCCCGAAAGGGGCGCCCACCCGCAACGGCAACGCCGCCATCGGGTGTGCCGCCTGCAGGCAAGGGCAGTGCCCTCGCCCCGCCGCACAGGCCGCCGCCAGCAAGTGGCAACGGCGGCAGCAACGAAAAGGGGAAAGGGCATTAGGGTTTCTTGGGCAAAAGATAGTTTTGCCCCTCGGAATTTGAGAAATTCCAGTTTCTGTCTTTTGTCCAAATTATGAAAATACCCCTATGAATTCAAAAAATCCCTATAATGTCACTGATTTCAGAAAATATTAATTAATTAAAAAGTTTAGTTGATTATTATTTTTTATTATTATCTAGTAGTCCTACATGATGATGATTATTTATACATGTGATGTATGATGTGTGGACGGATAATCATGGACCGTGTGATGTGTGTACCTGTGATTATTATTATTGAGGTCTGCGAGCCTCCATTAAATTTCTCATTTATTGTCGGGCCTCCGTGCCTATGATTAAGTTGTAATCACATGAGGAGGCGTAGCGGGAGCGTGGATGCGATAGCGGGACCCACGAGACATACGATCGTGATGCATGAAGATGCATCAAGATTTCGACGGAACCGACGAGGACGAGATGGATGATCACAAGGCATGGAGATGCACCGTTGCACATATAGATCTTGATGTGAGTGATTAGGCCTACTGTCTCGGACCTAATCATATTAGGTTGTAGTCCATGATCATCTGGTGTAATTGCTTATACACATACTAGATATGTATATATATTTGCATGCGATGTAGATATATATTAAATATGTATATGTGTGACATGTCATTTTAGGAGACCAAATCATAGAAACATCTCTCGATAATATTAAGTTGGTAAACGTGAGGCAATTAGATTGACTCACGTGGCCTTCCATCGTTATAAGTAGGAACCGATTCCCAGTGTAGGTTGATTTGGTCGAGTCCCTCGAGACTCACCTATATCGCGATATGCTATCTTGCTTACGACATAGAGATGTCACCGGTGACCTGAGGGCATGGTATACTTGGTCGAGTCCTTCGAGGGTATATCATCAAATCAGACTCATCTTGTAACAAAGGTGTTGACTTAACCGAGCATCATGGTTGGTCGAGTCCCTCGAGGCCATAGTGATTCGGAGGCTGAATAGGACAGGAATCACAAGGAGTTGTGATCGAAAAGAATTACCTACCTTTTAGGCTTAGTGTGATTGGTCGAGTCCCTTGAGGTTACACTAAGACGCTGATTGGATCCTGATCCCCACTAGAAGTCTGCCGGAGACTTCTGTTTCACGTGCTGAGGGTGTCGCGTGACTCATTAGTAAAATAGTGGGAGCATATTAAGATAGAAGTCCATATCTTAATAGTTTATTTCTTGCAAAATCTGCATGTTATTCATTTCTGCTGCATCTTTATTATCAGAAAATGTCGCTTTCAAATCCCTAACGTGGCATACTTGGTGTCAACCGCCTCACTGGTCCAAATTATACGAATTGGCTCCGTAACTTGAGAACTGTTCTCACAGCGGAGAAAATCGTGTACGTCCTTGATACAGTGATGCCTGCGCCCGAAGAAGGGGCAAACGAGGATGAGATCGCTCGCTATGTGAAGTACATTGATGACTCCACTCTTGCTCAGCGCTATATGTTGGGCTCTATGACTCCTGAGTTACAGAGACAACATGAAAAGATGGATGCCAGATCCATTCTCCTACATGTCCGCAAATTGTTTGAGGAATAGGGAAGGACTCAGCGATATGAGATATCTAAGAGCCTATTCCGCGCTAGGATGACTGAGGGGACACCGGTTCAGAACCATGTCCTAAAGATGATTGAGTGGATAGAGAAACTCACAGGTCTAAGAATAGTCCTGGAGGATAACTTGTGTGTGAACATTGTACTTCAGTCCCTACCAGATTCCTTTTCACAGTTCATAATGAATTTTAATATAAACAAACTTGAAGTGACTCTCCCAGAGCTTCTCAATATGTTAAGGGAGGCAGAGAGTACTTTCAAGAAAGAGAAGCTAGTTCTCTACACTGGTGAGACCAAAAAGAAAAGGAAAGCAGAAAGGTCCCTTAAGAAGGGAAAGGGCAAGGGCAAACTAGGTAAAGCAAAGGTTGCTAAGAAAGACCCAGCAAAGGACAAAGGCCAGTGCTTCCACTGTGGTAAAGATGGGCACTGGAAGAGAAACTACAAAGAGTACCTTGCAGAAAGGGCGAAACAAAAGCTTGATGAAGCTTCAGGTACATTCATGATCAGTCTCCATTTGTCAGACCCTTATGATAACATATAGGTATTGGATACCGATAGTGCTTATCATATATGCAATTCGTTGCAAGTTCTAGCAAGGCCTATGAGACTAGAGAGAGGCGAGATGGACCTCAAGATGGGTAATGGAGCAAAAGTTATTGTAGTAGCTGTTGGCGAGGTCGCCCTACATCTGCCTAGTGGAGCTTTTATTGCATTAGATGCATGTTATTTTGTTCCTTCTATTATCAAAAACATTATCTCCATTTCATGTTTAATAGTTAGTGTATATAAATTTGTTTTTGAGAAAAAAGATTGTTCGATATTATTAGATGATAAGATCATCATGAAAGGAACATTGCATAATGGTTTATTTATGTTAGACACCACTCCACATATCATGAATATAAATGTGTCCAAAAGGAAACGAGATGAGTTGAACAGTGCATACCTGTGGCATTGTAGGCTAGGTCACATCCATGAAAGAAGATTCAAAAGTTGCTAAATGATGGATATCTAGATCCATTCGACTAAGTGTCATATGCAACTTGTGACCCCTGCATTTGTGGAAAACTGACCAACTCTCCATTTAATGGAACTAGAGAGAGAGCCACTGAGTTGTTGGAACTCATACATAGTGATGTATGTGGACCCATGTCAACTCATGCCATTGGAGGTTACTCCTACTTCATTACATTTACTGATGATTTCTCAATGTATGGATATATGTACTTAATGAAATACAAGTCTAAGGCTTTTAAGAAATTCAGAGAGTATAAGAATGAGGTGGAGAACCAGACTGGAAAGAGTATCAAAACTCTTCGATCAGATCGAGGAGGTGAGTACTTAAGTACAGAGTTCACTCAATTCCTCAAGGACCATGGGATATTATCCCAATGGACACCTCCTTATACACCTCAGCTCAATGGTGTCTCTGAAAGGAGAAATCGTACATTATTAGATATGGTACGGTCCATGATGAGTTTCGCTGACCTACCCATCTCATTATGGGGATATGCCCTAGAAACCGTAGCTTACCTTCTGAACAAATTTCCAACTAAGTCGGTAATGTCTACACCATATAAGATATGGAAAGGGAAGAAACCTGATCTTAAGGTTGTTAAGATTTGGGGCTACCCTGCCCACGTTAAAAGATACAACCCCGATAAGTTAGAATCAAGGATAGAGCGATGTAAATTTGTGGGATACCCCAAGGAAACTTGTGGGTATTATTTCTATCATCTCGAGGACCAAAAGGTCTTTATAGCTAAGAGAGCAGTGTTCCTTGAGAAGGAACACATTCTTGACGGAGACAGTGGGAGAATGATAGAATTGAGCGAGGTTATAGAACCAAGCTCAAGCACCACTCTACAGCCCGAGTTTGTTCAGGTACCTAATACACAAGTTTCAACTTTACGCATGTCTAATAGAGTATCCCATCCTCCTGAGAGATATGTGGGACATATTAGAGGAGAGGATGTAGAGGATATTGATCCTTAGACCTACGAGGCGGCTATTATGAGTATAGACTCCGGGAAGTGGCAAGAAGCCATGAATTCTGAGATGGATTTGATGTACTCCAATAAGGTTTGGAACCTAATTGATGCGCCCGAAGGTATTGTACCCATCGGTTGCAAGTGGATCTTTAAGAAAAATATCAGAGTAGATGGAAAGGTAGAGACCTATAAAGCAAGGCTAGTGGCTAAGGGGTATCGTCAAAGGCAAGGTGTTGACTATGACGAAACCTTCTCACCCGTAGCAATGCTAAAATCTATCAGAATTCTATTGGCTATTGCAGCACACTATGATTATAAGATCTGGCAGATGGATGTGAAAACTGCATTCCTCAATGGAAACCTCTAGGAGGAGGTATATATGATGTAACCTGAGGGATTCATGTCCAAGAATTGCCTAGATAAGGTGTGTAGGCTGCTTAGATCTATTTATGGATTAAAGCAAGCTTCCCGAAGTTGGAACATATGATTTGATGAGGCAATCAGATCTTATGACTTCGTTAAGAACGAAGAGGAGCCTTGTGTATACAGAAAGGTAAGTGGGAGCGCTATCACCTTTTTGGTATTATATGTGGATGACATCTTGATCATTGGGAATGACGTAGGAATACTATACCCAGTAAAGGCTTGGTTATCCAAAAACTTCTCCATGAAGGACTTAGGGGAAGCATCCTATATTTTGGGGATTAGAATCTATAGAGATAGATCCAAAAGGATGCTTGGCTTGTCCCAGTCCAGGTACATAGAAACCATTGTCAAAAGGTTTGGCATGAAAAATTCCAAGAGAGGTCTCATACCGATGAGACATGGGATATTGCTTTCTACGAGTATGTCCCCAAAGACTCCAGAAGAAAGGGCAAACATAGATATGATACCTTATGTCTCAGCAATAGGGTCTATCATGTATGTGTTAGGACTCTAGCTAGGAGAGTCCTAATTGAGAGGGACATTCATGTAAAACCTACCTAAGCTGACCCCTATTAAAGAGGTGAAGAGGCCAGCTAGGGTTAGGAGATTGTTTCTTAGAGATGAATTAGGAGTTGTAAAGGAAGAGGAGTCTTGATTAGAAGTCCTATTAGGAGTTGGTTAGAAGTAGGAGTCTTGATTAGAAGTCCTATTAGGAGTTGGTTAGAAGTAGGAGTCTTGAGTAGGAGTCCTATTAGGAGTTAGGGTTTAGAAACCCTATAATAGCCATGTATTCCTCCTCTTTTGATAAGCAATAGATGAATCTTTTCTGCAACCTTTGAGCAGCAACTTGGAGGGAGGAACCCCTATAGAGTTCCAAGGAGGCCGATCCCCTAAAGAGATCAACCCCAAGTTTAGAATCTGCAAGGGTTCTATCACTTGGTATCAGAGCAACGTTCTTGGCATCTCGCTGCCCTTTCACAGCCATCCATCAACCCTCCACAACCGCCCAAAGCAATTCCCACAATTGCTTAAGAGATCGTTGCCAAATTCCGCCATCATCTCCACCACCACGGATCATCCTTTGATCTCCCCGTAAATTACAACAGGTTCTGGTTTTCTACCTTACTGCTGCTGCAATTTAGTTATCCTTATTTGAAAATCCCAAAAAAAATATTCCTATATTTCTGCATAAACTTTTCGTCATAAAGTTTTCATCTCTACGACGAAAGATACATTACAGAATTCCAACCGTATAGCACCGTCTGTTTGATCTTGCTACTGTGCTTTTTCTCTCCAAATTTCTACGAAATTTTTATGACATCTTTGACACTTCCTAAAGTGGATTTCCCTTTGGTTTTATCGAAAAATTCTTAATATAAACCACTGATCTTTTACATCCAATCTGCTATACTTAAAAATTTGTGTTGTAGAAAATTTCAGCCACATATTGTTTCCTTAACCCATCTATTTGCAATCCTTTTTGAATGAAATTTCTTATACACTTCATATATCATCTTGGCTTCTATCTAAGATTGATCTATTAAGAAAATTCATCTCAAAAAATGATTTTATGTTGCTGTAAATTTTCGTCGTAACCTGCTGAAACTTTTCGATAAGAATTCTGCAATTGCAACTTGCACCAATTTCCTTGCTGTTATACTGCCGAAATTTTCTTGATTAAATTAGATATCCTTGCTGTCATATAAACTGTGATTTTGCTATCAATTCCCTCCTCAATTCTCTCAAGTTTTTGGTGGAAATTACGTCGAGAAACCGTTGTTTCTTCGACGACAATTCTACTCTTACCAGACAGCACATACTTGCTGCAACTTCCACTGATTTCTATCAAACCTTTGCTACCATCTACCACAGATCCAAAACTTTTATCTATAGCCCTAAAACTCTACCAAACCACACCTTCAAACTGAACCCAAAATTACCACAAAACAAGCCTAAACCGTAGCCTACATCCACCAATCCACCAACCCTTTCGACCATTATCTCTCTCAACCAATACATGCCTTTAACCCGACAACAAAAGAGAGATCTTAACATCACAGATTTGGCAGTATATACTATGGCATCTGAGGAGGTATTCAATGCTAAATTCGAAGCCTTCGAGGCGCGAATGGAGGATAAGATTCAGACGCTCTTTACCGAACTCAGATTGGGCCGACCACTAAGCCCGAAGAAATCACATCAAGGAGAGAGCTTTGCCCAATCACACCAAGCCCAAAGATATGACTTCCAAGAGAGGGAAAGCCCTATGACCAACCTCAACTATCCATGCATGAGAGTGGACTTCCCTAGATGGGAAGAAGGAGACCCGATTGGTTGGATCTCGCGCGCGGAGCGATATTTTCGGTACCACACAATCGCAGATGCATCTATGGTGAAAATTGCAGCTATACATCTTGAAGGGGATGCTATACAGTGGTTTGACTAGTTTGAATATACCTATGGAGTCCTTTCATGGCAACAATTCAAAGAAGGACTGTTGATACGCTTCAGACCAACCGATTACGAGAATATTGACGAACAACTAGCAAAGATCCGACAAACCTCTACCATTCAGGAGTACCAAACCAGGTTTGAAAGGTTATCTAATCAAACTCATGATTGGTCTCAAAAACAGCTATTGAGAACCTTCATTGAGGGCTTGAAGCCGGAGATCCGAGGAGAAGTTAAAGCGCGACAACCATATACACTTATGGCAGCCATCTCTTTCGCACGACATCAAGAGGAGCAATTGAACTATGAAGCTCGGAGGACTAGGGTCACTCCTCAACCAGCAATATTAAAACCCTCAACCCCCCCTACTATCGACCAAGTCCCTACACCAAAGAGGTTAATAAGAGAAGAGCTTCAGGAGCGATATGCGAAGGGGTTATGTTGGCATTATGATGAGCCGTGGAGCCGTGAGCATCGATGTAGTAAAGGGGGACTTCTTATGGTTGAACCGATAGAAGAAGAAGTCATTGAACATCCAGAAAAGAGCCTTGAACATGAAGAAGAAGATGCAAAAGAAGAGCCACAACCGATCGAAGTTACGATACATACACTAGCTAGCTACTCAAACCCGCAAACGATGAAAGTTGGAGGCCTTCTCAAACAACAACCGATCACTGTTCTCATCGACACGGGCAGCACTAATAACCTCCTAAACAGTAAGGTTGCTGTCCATATGAACTTACCTATTGAGAATTGTAGCAGGTTTGTCGCCAAGGTCGCCAATGGACAGATTTTGAAGTGTGATCATAGGTGCCCGCAGGTGAAACTGTTGCTGCAGGACCAAGAGATAATTGCAGATTTCTTCCTCCTCCCTCTTGATGATTATGAGGCCATACTCAGAATTAAATGGTTGATGACATTAGGTGATATTTCTTGGAATTTTATGCAACTATTTATAAAATTTTACAGTAAGGAGAAACAGGTGATACTGCATGGGAAACGTGAGGGTGACGTAACGATGATTTGCACACAACAAATGGAGAAGGTTTTGCATAAAGCATACAACGGCTTTTTGGTACAACTTGAGCAGCAAACTAAGGGAGAGCCAACAAAATTTGAAGATCCAAATCTACTTCCTTTGCTTGCTGACTTTTCAGATATATTTGACGAACCGTGCAACCTACCCCTTACCCGTCGGCATGATCATTGTATAACGATTCTTCCAGAAAAATCTGCAGCAAATGCTCAGCCATATCAGTATCCATATCTCCAGAAGGATGAAATAGAAAGGATTGTAAAAGAGATGCTTAAAACAGGAGTTATTCGGCCATGTTGCAGCCCCTACTCTTCACCGGTGCTCCTCATACGAAAGAAGGATGAAATATGGCGATTATGTGTTGATTACCGAGCTCTCAATGGCATAACCATCAAGGATAAATATCCTATTCCAGTAGTAGATGAGTTGCTAAGGGAGCACAAATCTTCACAAAGCTGGACCTTCGATCCGGGTATCATCAAATACAAGTATGCGAAGAAGACATACCGAAAACCACCTTTTGAACACACAACAACCACTATGAATTTTTGCTTTCTTCAAAAGAAGGTGGAATATCTTGGGCATATCATATCAGAGGAAGGTGTGGCAGTAGACCCCTTCAAAATTGGAGCAATGCAAAACTGGCTGACCCCGAGGAACATAAAATTGCTACATGGCTTTTTGGGTTTAACAGGCTACTACTGCAAGTTCGTGAAAAACTATGGAGAGATTAGTGCACCAGTTACTTCCTTACTGAAAAAAGATGTCTTCCAATGGTCGAATAGAGCCTCCGTTGCCTTCGACAAACTTAAGGCAGCCATGACGACGACGCCGGTGCTAACACTACCAGATTTCAACAAACCCTTCATTATTGAGGCCGACGCATCTGGAGTCAGAATTGGAGCCATTCTCAGGCAAGATGATCGACTACTCGCATACACTAGCAAGGCATTATCTCCCTCCCATCAAAATAAGTCAACAAATGATAAGGAGATGCTCGCCATTATGCGCGCAGCAACGAGGTGGAGACCCTACTTGATTGGTCGACGATTTCAAATTAAAACCGACCATAAAAGCCTCAAGTACTTTTTGGAGTGAAAGATATCATCCCCTAAGCAGCAAAAATGGGTAACAAAACTTCTTGGATTTGATTATGAAATAACTTACAAAAAGGGGAAAGAGAATGTTCTTGCAGATGCGCTTTCGCAGCTACCCGAGCAAGCTGAAGTTTTGGCCATTTCACTTCTGACCAGCGACTTCCTTGAGGATATTAAGATGGAATGGCAGGAAGATTCAGAGAATAGTAAAATTATAAAAAAATTGGACGAAGCACCAAGCTCCGTGACTCATTACAATTGGGACTCAAAAGAATTACACTATAAGGGACGCATTGTGCTTATGATAAATTCTACTTGCATCTTCACGAGCAGATTTTGGACAAAGCTATTCCATATGCAAGATACTAAATTGAAAAGGAGTATGGCATATCACCCACAAATCAACGGCCAGACAAAAGTTGTCAATAGGTGCTTGGAGACAGCCCAAAGCCACCCACCAAATATGACTATCCAAGAAGAACTCCAGACCCAGCCAAGTGTCATTATTGATCGACGGATCATGACTCGACGACGACGACCCACTACTAAAGTGCTAATACAGTGGGCGAACCTACCAACAGAAGATGCCACTTGGGAGAACTATGACGACTTGAAGATCAAATTCCCAAAATTCATGAATCGTCAGCCTCGAGGACAAGGCTGATTTGAAGAGGGCGGGTCTGTTAGGACTCTAGCTAGGAGAGTCCTAATTGAGAGGGACATTCATGTAAAACCTATCTAAGCCGACCCCTATTAAAGAGGTGAAGAGGCCGGCTAGGGTTAGGAGATTGTTTCTTAGAGATGAATTAGGAGTTGTAAAGGAAGAGGAGTCTTGATTAGAAGTCCTATTAGGAGTTGGTTAGAAGTAGGAGTCTTGAGTAGGAGTCCTATTAGGAGTTAGGGTTTAGAAACCCTATAAATAGCCATGTATTCCTCCTCTTTTGATAAGCAATAGATGAATCTTTTCTGCAGCCTTTGAGCAGCAACTTGGAGGGAGGAACCCCTATAGAGTTCCAAGGAGGCCGATCCCCTAAAGAGATCAACCCCAAGTTTAGAATCTGCAAGGGTTCTAACAGTATGCCATGCTATGTACTAGGCCTGATATAGTGCATGCTCTGAGTGTCACGAGCAGGTATCAGGCGGATCCAGGCTTAGAGCACTGGAAAGTAGTAAAGTGTATCCTTAAGTACTTGAGAAGGACTAAGGATCTTTTACTAGTATATGGAGGTAATAGCCTTAAGGTTGAAGGCTATACTGACTCAAGTTTTCAGTCTGATGTCGATGATAGCAAGTCGAATTCAGGGTATGTGTACACCTTGAATGGAGGAGTAGTGTGCTGGAAGAGTTCCAAGCAAGATACTACTGCTGACTCGACCACAGAGGTAGAGTACATTGCTGCATCAGATGCAGCAAAGGAGGGAGTCTAGTTGAAGAAATTCATCACAGATTTGGGAATTGTGCCGGGTAGCGAGGAGCCGATCTCCCTATATTGCGACAACAATGGGGCGATTGCTCAAGCAAAGGAACTTAGGTCTCATCAGAAATCTAAGCATGTTCTGAGGAGGTTCCACCTTATCAGAGAGATCGTAACCCGAGGAGATGTAGTAGTGGAAAGAGTTCCATACGAAGATAACATTGCAGATCCAATGACAAAGCCGTTGTCTCAGATTTGTTTTGAGCGTCATAGGGGTCTGATGGGGATCAGACACATAGGTGATTGGCTTTAGGTCAAGTGGGAGATTGCTAGTCATAGGTGCCCAGCAAGCCAATCACATGAGTGATGGCACGTGTGACTTGATACAGAATCTTTTTGCTTATTATATTTTGACGTATATCACTTTATAACCATTGCATAAATGCATACATATGTTATGATGTCCTTGGATTTGTGCAATGGGAATCGGATCATGATGAGATCACGATAGTGAGATCGATTCACCTTTAAACACATATCCTAAATAATCCCGGTCATAGGTTACTCGAGAGGGATATCATGATAATCGGACAGACTAGTGTGCTGTATACCCATCCATATGATGGATGCAGCTGGTCTAATAGCTACTTGTGTAGGGACACTAGGGATACAGTACAGGTGCTCATTGGAGAATGAGTTCACTGATTGATCTGCTTACAGAATGTTGGATGGTTGATGATGCCTAATTGTCAGACAGCGATTCCACTGTCCTAGTGGTGTATCTGGTCCTTAGACTTGAGACACCAAGGATGTCCTGTATGAGTGCTCCACTCTTTGATACCAGACTTATAGGTTTGGCTGTCCCAGATCTAGTAAAGCTGGTCATTGGGAGTGGTAGTCGACCTTATGAGGGCTATTAAGTTTCGATAGAGGATCATCCACTCTCGGCATCATGAGAGGAATATCCCATGTGTTCTTGCTCAGACAAATCCCTAGCCATGGTCATTCGGGTTGAGGGAGAAAGAGTTCTCCGGGAGATTCCGATTAGAGCGAGACTCGAGTAGAAACCGTATGGGTCTGACAACACCATGCTCGATATACGGTCTCTGGGATATTAGATGGATGAGGGACTATAGGTACACGGTAACTAAGGACAGACAGGTCCAATGGATTGGATTCCCCTGTATCGTCTAGGGACTATGGCGTAGTGGCCTAGTACATCTGTAGTCGATGAGTCGAGTGAATGATTACAGAGATAATAATTCACTAAGTTAGAAGGAGTTCTGACAGGTATGACTCACGGCCAGCTCGATATTGGGCCTAGAGGGTCACACACATATGGTAGGCATTGCGATGAGTAGAGGTTCGGATATGAGATATCCGACGGAGCCCTTGTCTTATTGGATGCAGATCCAATACCCACTAGGGGAGGACTCATTAGGGTTTGACAGGGGACCTATATAAATAGGAGGAATTCAGAGCCCCATAGGCCAGAGAGCTCTTGCTTGCCTTTCCTATTCTCCTCTCCCTCTCCACCTCAGAATAGGCCTGAAGTTTTGAGGAGCATCGTCGTAACCCTACTGTGTGGATCACCGCTAGAGAGGAGGACGCTTGACCTCCTTCACCCTCTCCTAAGTATCTACAAGGAAACAGGGATATACGATCTCCTTAGGTAACACAATCTACTCTATACGCAGTTTCATGTTTCTCAGATTTTTGCGTACCAATCTTCACACAACGACGAATATCTCTTTGGGAATCGGGGATTTTGTTTTCTTGTTCTTCCGCTACGCATGTGATATCACCCCCAAAGATTTCCCAACAGAGTGACCTAGGCATGAGCTAAACCTGGGGGCCGAGCGTCTATGCTCAGTTCCAGTTTCAGTGTTGGTGGGTCGCTTGTCGATAGCGATCTGGAGAGACCCAGGCCTGAGCTGAACCTAGGGGCTAAGCGTCTATGCTCGGTTCCCGTTTTGGTGTCGGTGGGTCACCTGTCAAGAGTTATCTGGAGCGACCCAGTCATAAGTTGAACCTAGGGGTCGAGCGTCTATGCTCGGTTTTGTTGAATCTTGGATTTTGATGATGACGTCAATTGTCATTTGTTATCTAATTCATATGTTGAGATAAGTGTGCAGGATTAACTACGATGAAAGTAGACGTGCAGCAGGAGTTACGCCGGAGTCAAGACAATGATCACGTTGGGAGTTCGAGAGTTCGACGGAAGTTCGGACAGTCGTCGGAGGTTCTACGGGAACAAATCTGAGAAGTCCATAAGCTTGCCAAAAGAAGCTCATCAGAACTCGCCAAGTGGATCGTCGCAAGTCCAGGAGTTTGCCGGAAGTCCGCAGGAGCATCACCGAGGGTTCATCGGATGATCGACGGAAGTTCGCCGGAAACTCGCCGAAAGAAGCGATTGACGCACCGGAGCAAGCTGCAGAAATTGTCTTAGGATTTATCGTAGTTAGCACAATGATTAAGTTGGAAATGGGAGGTGGTCCCATTAGCTTAATCTTGGGGCAATTGGGCCCCTAAAAAACCCAAATTGGGCCGAATGGATCTACCCATTCGGACCCTGATTGTTGTGGGAGGTGCAACCGCCCAAGCCAAGAGGTAGCACCGCCTGGGCTAAGTCTCCCAGGGAGACTAGGTGGTGCAACCGCCCCAGCCAGGAGGTAGCACCGCCTGGGCTCAGTCTCCGAGCGAGACTGGGCGGTGCAACCTCCCCTGACAGGAGGTAGCACCGCTTGAGCTCAATCTTCGAGCTCTGGCAGGCGGTGCAACCACCCCAGTCAGGAGGTGCAACTGCCTGAGCTCAGTCTTCGAGCTCTGGCAGAGAGGTGCAACCGCCCCTGACAGAGGTGGCACCACCCAGAGGCTCAGTCTTCGAGCTCTGCCAGGCGGTGCAACTGCCCCAGTCAGGAGGTGCAACCGCCTGATCCCGGAATTCCGGGAATTGACAGTTTTGAGCTCCAAATTTAAACTGGGTCGGGGCCTGTAAATACCCCACCCATTCAGCACTAAAAGGCAATAACTTACTCTCGATATCTTGATCTCTTTCTATGATTCTTAGAGCTCAAAATTGTTGTAAAGGCCAAAAGTTCTCCTCCCTCTGTTCTTCAAAGTTTTGAGTTGTAAAGAGAGGAGAGAAAATTTCTGTAAGGGTTGTCTCCTAAGCCCGTCAAAAGGAGTGAAACTGTAAAAGGGTGGTTGGCCTTCGCCTATTGAAGGAAGGCCTCTAGTTGACGTCGGTGACCTCATCGGTGGAGGAAGCCAAAAGTGGAGTAGGTCAAGATTGACCGAACCACTCTAAATCTCGGTTTGCATTTACTTTGAGCATTTTATCTTTACTGCAAACCTCCTAAATAGCTACTGCCTTCTGCACTTTTACGAACGAGTTTCTAAGTTCAGAGCTTTCCGAATCTGCGTTTAGACGTAAATCGGCTTTTTCGTACGATCATTACATTTCAGTTTACATTTACGTTTTGATTTTTACCATAACTGCAAACTGCCTTTATACCCTTGCTTAAACTGCATCTTGCCTAATCAAGTGATTTACGAATCAGCATTTAGACGTAAATCAGTTTCTTCGTACGAACGTCGTATTTCAGTTTGCGCTTATATTCTGGTTTTCATCATAACTACAAACTGCCTTCATAGATTGACTTTAACATCATCTTGCTTGATCTTAAGTTAAAGTAATCTTAGAATCGGCTTTCAAATAGAAATCATTTTTATCGTTCGAATGCAGTTTCATTTTAATCGGAGAAAGTTTTCCGCTGCACTAATTCACCCCCCCCCCCCCCCCCCTCTTAGTGCTCTTGATCCTAACAGGTTTCAGTTTCGGTGCCGACGGGTCGCTTATTGAGAGCGATCTGGAGCGACCCGGGCATAAGCTAAACCTGGGGGCCGAGGGTCTATGCTCGGTTTTGGTTTCGGTGCCAGCGGGTCACCTATCGAGAGCGTCACAGGGCATGGCAGGAAACTTTTGTTTTGAATGGCCTTCGATGGGGGACCTCGGGTTATGGGACACCTTTGGTGGGAGCTCCGAGGTGGGTGAATCTGGCAGATCCGAGGAGTTATGATGGGTCTTAAATGCTATGACTACTTCTCTCCTTAGGAAGCCCCACTCGTCGCCTCGCATTGGGCAACCCGCCTTTTATAATCCCCACCCGGAGCGGTTCCTATCACCTTTGCCATCAGTCCTCTGTTCTGCACCTTGGCTTCTTTCTTGCAACTCTGTCGTCCTCTTTGCTTCCACCCTTCGTCCCGTGCCCCGGCTTCTTTCTTGTAACTTTGAGGTCAGGATGTCTCCATCTTCGTCTTCATCTTCATCTTCATCTCCTTCCCCATCTCCTTCTCCTTCTCCTCCTCCTTCTCCTTCTCCTTCTTCTAGGAGTCCCGAGGATGAGGTGATTTGTGTGTCTTTTTGGGTAGTGCCTCCTCGGAGGCCTCAGAGAGTTCGATCGCGCTTGAGGCTTTTAAGTCGTGGCATGACGTGGACTCAGTGGTGACCGAGGACCTTTTGAGAGTGCTCCAGGATCGCTACCATATCCCGGAGTGTTACGGTCTGCATGCCCCTCAACCTGGGCAGCAGTTGTATGATCGGTTCCCTAATGGGTTCGGGTTGACCGTGGGGGCACTTGAGGCGGGACTGCAGTTCCCGGTGCACCCTATCATCAGGGACTGTCTTCATTTTTGGGGGATCTCACCATCTCAGGTGTCACCAAACTCATAGCGATACCTGGTGGCCTTCATCTGGGAGTGTTGGGGGGCTGGGATCGAGCCATCCCGGGCCCTCTTTCTGGCTTGCTTCCGCCTGGGCAAGGGGCAAGGTGGGTATTAAGTGGACCGCCTGTAGCGGTTTCAAGATCAGTGGTGTGCCTTCCAACAACAAAGGTTGGAAGAGGCATTTCTTCTTCATTAGTTGTGGTCAGGAGTGGGGCTTCAGCACTAGGTGGGCCTTTCGGACCATCGATAATGCCCCCCCCCCCCCCCCCCCTCGCTCTTTGATGGAGAAACAACATTCATGGGTCGACTAAGGGGTATCCTGTCCTCTTCTCGGGCAATCAAGGAGATGACCGAGGAGTGGATGGTTGAAGCAGATCTGAGCCCCACCACTAGGGGTATGGCCATTCGGCTATGATGGCTCGGACGTTTGTCTTGACTTATCTGACCGATTTGTCTTCTTTTGCAAAGATGGTGGACTTTCATTCAGTGAAGAGGATGCCCAGCATCAAGGCCGTCGTGCCCTCATCTCGGGACGGGGAGGGCTCTAGAGGTGGGGATGCTCGGCGGGAGGGCACTCCGAAGAGGGCACCGGCAGTGGGGTGTCCTCCGAAGAAGACGAAGCCGGTGGCTCGGAAGACACCTGCAGGCTCGGCCACTCGCTCAAGGGCTGTCCTAGAATTACCTGAGGCTACTCCCCAAGGTGAGGGCTTGGGGAGCATGAAGGGAAAGGGGTTGATCGGGTCGTCCGGTAGTGACCCTTCTAAGAGGACGCCAACGCGCCCGTTGCCAATATGGGAGCTGTGTCACGTCCACTCCTAGGCCGGTGGTGAGCAGTACCAGGCCCTGAATATGGCCGATCCTCCGGCCGGGGAGCCAAGGGTCCCCTATGCCAGTCGATAGCCAACCTTCATGGCCAATAGTTGCATTTGGGGCGACGGGCTAACTGCCAAGGAGTTCATCCGAGGGGCGCTGCAACCGACCATAGCCAAGGACCTCTACAGCTCCACCTCCGAAGTGCTGGTTGAGCAGGTAGCCAAGTCGCTCATCTGAGTAAGTGGTGGCTTCTCTTCCCTACTCGATCCCCTCTTGTCTGAGTGCTGACACCAACCTTCGTGCAAAGCCAGCACTATGGTATGATGTTGATCGACCGGGTCCTCAACGCCGGGTGGGTGATCAAGCGCCAGTCGAAGACCTACACCACCCTCCAGTTGGAGAACCTGGAACTGAGAGCTAGAGGGGGGCCAGAGGCTGTTGCCATGGCGGAAGAGCATGCCTCGGCACTGGGTGAGGAGGTGGCTCATTTGAAGATCGAGCTAGAAGTAAGTCAGTCGCACATCATATCACCGGATGACAAGCTACTGACCCTCTCCCATGACGTTGAGACCACCAGGTCCATGGCCCAGGCCTCCGAGGAGGTCCTGAAGGAGGAGCGGCTGGCATTGCCCAAGAGGGTCAAGGAGGCAATCGTTGGGTACAAGGCGTCTGTCGGGTTTGAGCGTGGCCTGGTGCGGTTGGGGCGAGGCACGTACAAGTATGGGTACCGAGTGGCCTGCGCTTGCTTCCGGGCAAAGTACCCGGACCTGGAGCTAGAGTCAGACCCTTTTGTTGACAACCTGGCAGATCAGGATGTCGACATGCCGGCAAACGTCCCCTTCGACGATGGGCTCGTGACTCCCATGCCCCCCCCCCCCCCCCCCTCCCAACCAGCCTCCTTCATGGGTAGAATCTTTTCAGATTTGTCGTGTTCCACGTTCTCGACAGGGGACTTCCCTCTATAGTCTCGATAGCCGACCCTCAAGGCCGACAGTTCAATTTGGGGCGACAGGCTAACTGCCCAGGAGTTCATCCAAGGGGTTCTGCACCCGACCATAGCCAATGACCTCTACAGCTCCACCTCCGAAGTGCTGGTAGAGCAGGTGGCCAAGTCACTCATCTAAGTAAGTGGTGGCTGCTCTTCCCTACTCGATCCCCTCCTGTCTGAGTGCTGACACCAACCTTCGTGCAAAGCCAACACTATGGTATGGTGCTGATTGACCGGGTCCTCAACGCCGGGTGAGTGATCGGGCGCCAGTCGCAGACCTACACCACCCTCCAGTTGGAGAAATTGGAACTAAGAGCTAGGGGGGGCCAGAGGCTGTTGCCACAATGGAAGAGCATGCCTCGGCATTGGGTGTGGAGGTGGCTCATTTGAAGACCAAGCTAGAAGAAAGTGGTTGCACATCAGATCACTGGATGACAAGCTACTGACCCTCTCCCATGACGTTGAGACCACCAGGTCCATGGCTTGGGCCTCCGAGGAGGTCTTGAAGGAGGAGCGGTTGGCGTTGCCCAAGAGGGTCGAGGAGGCGATCACTGGGTACAAGGCGTCCATCGGGTTTGAGCATGGCCTGGTGTGGGGCACGTACTAGTATGGGTACCGGGTGGCCTGCGCTCGCTTCCGGGCAAGGTACCCAGACCTGGCGGATCAGGACATCGACATGTCGGCAAACGTCCCCTTCGACAATGGGCTCGTGACTCCCCCCCCCCCCCCCCCGAGCTAGGGGCTGCATCCCCTTCCCCACCACCAAACCCTCTCTCCCCCCCCCCCTTTTCTCCCCCGGCCGAGATACTACTCGGGTATTAGATTGGCCGCGAGGTGTGGGTCGGGCGTTGGATTGGCCGAGATGTGACTCGGGTATTAGATTGGGCCGGCAAGTCATAAGTTGGGAGCAAACTGGAGCGACCCGGGCAAGAACTGATCCTGGGGGCCGAGTGACTGGGCCCGGTTCCAGTTTTGGTGCTAGCAGGTCACTTGTTGAGTGCAAACTGGGGTGACCCAAGCAGGAACTGAACTTGGGGGCTGAGTGACTGAGCCCGGTTCCAGTTTTGGTGCCAGCGGGTCGCCTGTCGAGAACGATCTAGAGCGACCCGGGCATGAGCTGAACTTGGGGGCCAAGCGTCTATGCTCGATTCTGATTTTGGTGCTAGCGGGTCACCTGTCGAGAGTGATCTGGAGTGACCCGGGCATGAGTTGAACCTGGGGGCCGAGCGTCTATGCTCGGTTCCGGTTTCGGTGCCGATGGGTCGCCTGTCCAGAGCGATCTGGAGCGACTCAAGCATGAGCTGAACTTGGGGGCCGAGTGTCTATGCTCGGTTCCAATTTCGATGTCGGCAGGTCACCTGTCGAGAGCGATCTAGAGCGACCCGGGCATGAGCTGAACCTGGGGGCCAAGCGTCTATGCTCGGTTCTAGTTTTGGTGCCGACGGGTCGCCTGTCAAGAGCGATCTAGAGCGACCCGGGCATGAGTTGAACCTGGGGGCCGAGTGTCTATGCTCGGTTCCGATTTTGGTGCTAGTGGGTTGCCTGTCGAGAGCGATCTGGAGCGACCTGGGCATAAGCTGAACCTGGGGGCCGAGCGTCTATGCTCGGTTCCGATTTTGTTGCTGGTGGGTCACCTTTCGAGAGCGATCAGGAGCGACCTGAGAATGAGCTGAACTTGGGGGCCGAGAGTCTATGTTTGGTTCCTATTTCGGTGCCAGTGGGTCGCCTGTCGAGAGCGATCTGGAGTGACCTGGGCATGAGCTGAACCTAGGGGCCGAGCGTCTATGCTCGATTCTGATTTCGATGCCGGTGGGTCACTTATCGAGAGCGATCTGGAGTGACCCGGGCATGAGCTCAACCTGGGGGCTGAGTGTCTATGCTCAGTTTCAATTTCGGTGCAGACGGGTTGCTTGTCGAAAGCGATCTGGAGCGACTCGGGCATGAGCTGAACCTAGGGGCTGAGCGTCTATGCTCGGTTCCGGTTTCGGTGCCGGCGGGTCACCTATCAAGAGCATCACGAGGCCTGGCAGGAAACTTTTGTTTTGAATGGCCTTCGGCGGGGGACCTCGAGTTATAGGACACCTTTGGAGGGAGCTCCAAGGCGGGTGAATCCGGCGGATCCGAGGAGTTATGACGGGTCTTAAATGCTGTGACTGTTTCTCTCCTTAGGAAGCCCCACTCGTCACCTCGCATTGGGCAACCCGCCTTTTATAATCCCCACCCAGAGTGGTTCCTGCCACCTTTGCCATCAGTCCTCTGTTCTGTGCCTCAGCTTCTTTCTTACAACTCTATCATCCTCTTTGCTTCCACCCTTCGTCCCATGCCCTGGCTTCTTTCTTGCAACTTTGAGGTTAGGATGTCTCCATCTTCATCTTCGTCTTCGTCTTCATCTCCTTCCCCATCTCCTTCTCCTTCTCCTCCTCCTTCGGTGGTGACCGAGGACCTTTTGAGAGTGCTCCGGGATTGCTACCGCATCCCGGAGTGTTACGGTCTGCATGCCCCTCAATCTGGGCAGCAGTTGTATGATCAGTTCCCTACTGGGTTCGGGTTGACCGTGGGGGCACTTGAGATGGGGCTGCGGTTCCCGGTGCACCCTATCATCAGGGACTATCTTCGTTTTTGGGGGAACTCGCCATATCAAGTGTCACCAAACTCATAGCACTACCTGGTGGCCTTCATCTGGGAGTGTCGGGGGGCTGGGATCGAGCCGTCCCGGGCCCTCTTTCTGGCTTGCTTCTGCTTGGGCAAGGGGCAAGGTGAGTATTACCTGACCGCCCATAGTGGTTTCAAGATCAGCGGTGCGCCTTCCAATAACAAAGGTTGGAAGAGGCATTTCTTCTTCATTAGTTGTGGTCAGGAGTGGGGCTTCAGCACTAGGTGGGCCTTTCGGACCATCGATAATGCCCCCCCCCCCCCCTCGCTCTCTGATGGAGAAATAGTAGTCGTGGGTCGACTAAGGGGTATCCTATCCTCTTCTCGGGCAATCAAGGAGATGATCGAGGAGTGGATGGTTGAAGCGGATCTGAGCCCCACCATTGGGGGTATGGCCATTCGCCTATGATGGCTCAGACATTTGTCTTGACTTATCTGACCGATCTGTCTTCTTTTGCAGAGATGGTGGACCTTCGTTCAGTGAAGAGGACGCCCAACATCAAGGCTGTCATGCCCTCATCTCGAGATAGGGAGGGCTCCGGAGGTGGGGATGCTCCGCGGGAGGGCACTCCGAAGAGGGCGTCGGCGTCCCCGGCAATGGGTTGTCCTCCGAAGAAGATGAATACGGTGGCTCGAAAGACACCTGCAGGCTTAGCCACTCGCTCGAGGGCCATCCTAGAATTGCCCGAGGCCGCTCCCCAAGGTGAGGGCTCAGGGAGCATGAAGGGAAAGGGGTCGACCGGGTCGTCCGGTAGTGACCCTTCTAAGAGGATGCCAATGCGCCCGTTGCCGATATGGGAGTTGTGTCACATCCACTCCTAGGCTGGTGGTGAACAGTACCATGCCCTGAATATGGTCGATCTTCCGGTCGGGGAGCCTGGGGTCCCTTACGCCAGTCGATAGCCGACCTTCATGGCCAACAGTTGCATTTGGGGTGACGGGCTAACTGCCCAGGAGTTCATCTGCGGGGCGCTGCACCTGACCATAGCCAAGGACCTCTACAGCTCCACCTCCGAAGTGCTGGTTGAGCAGGCGACCAAGTCGTTTGTCTGAGTAAGTGGTGGCTTCTCTTCCCTACTCGATCCCCTCTTGTCTGAGTGCTAACACCAACCTTCGTGCAAAGCCAGCACTATGGTATGGTGCTGATCGACCAGGTCCTCAATGCTAGGCAGGTGATCGGGCGCCAGTCGAATACCTACACCACCCTCCAGTTGGAGAACCTGGAACTGAGAGCCAGGGGGGTGCCAGAGGTTGTTACTGTGGCGGAAGAGCGTGCCTCGGCACTGGGTGAGGAGGTGGCTCGTTTGAAGACCGAGCTAGAAGTAAGTTGGTCGCACATCAAATTAGTGGATGACGAGCTATTGACCCTCTCCCATGACGTTGTGACCACCAGGTCCATGGCCTGGGCCTCCGAGGAGGTCCTGAAGGAGGAGGAGCTGGCATTGCCCAAGAGGGTCGAGGAGCCGATCGCTGGGTACAAGGCGTTTGTCGGGTTTGAGCGTGGCCTGGTTCGGTTGGGGCAGGGCACGTACGAGTATGGGTACCGAGTGGCCTGCGCTCGCTTCCGAGCAAAGTACCCAGACCTGGAGCTAGAGTCAGACCCATTTGCTGATAACCCGGTGGATCAGGATGTCGACATGCTGGCAAATGTCCCCTTCGACGATGGCCTGCGCTCGCTTCCGAGCAAAGTACCCAGACCTGGAGCTAGAGTCAGACCCATGTTCCACGTTCTCGACAAGGGAATTCCCTCCATAGTCTCGAGTCGGTAAGTCCCCTCTTGGACCACGTCGTAGACTCAATAGGGGCCTTCCCAGTTGGGCACGAGCTTTCCCCTTACTCGAGTCGAGTCGCTCACTTCTACTCTTTGGAGGACGAGGTCCCTAACCTTGATCGGTCTCGGGCGGACTTTACGGTTGTATATCCGAGCTGTCGCCTTTTTGTACGCCAAGGTATGCAAATGCGCCTTGGCTCTCCTTTCCTCAAGGAGATCCAAGTTCGCTCGAAGTCCCCTTGCTAGTAATTGGAGGTGCGCAGGGTCGGGAACACCATCTCGGGCGGAAGGACCACCTCGGTCCTGAACACCAGGCTGAATGGGGACTCCACCGATGAAGTTTTGGGAGTCGTCTACATTGCCCATAGGATGGTGGGAAGCTCGTCCACCCAGGATCCATGTGCGCTTGAGATTCTCCTCTTGAGGCCTTCCAGAATCACTCGATTCATCACCTCGGTTTGGTCGTTGGTTTGGGGGTGTGCGACCTAGCTGAACTTCAGCTGGATCCCGTATGACTGGCAATAGGCCTTGAATTTGGCATTATTGAATTGAGCTTTGTTGTCAGCAATGATAGCCTTTGGGATCTCAAACCAGGTGATGATATTCTTCCATGTGAAGTTCTGGACTTGCTTCTCGGTAATGGAGGCCAAGGGTTCTACTTTAACCCACTTCATGAAGTAGTCAACCATGACTACGAGAAAACACCGCTGACCCGATGCTAGAGGGAAAGGTCCAAGGAGGTCGAGCCCCCATTGGGCAAAGGGCCAGGCCATGTCTATCATAGTGAGGGGAACCGTTGGCTGGTGTGGTAGTCGGGCATGCCTTTGGCATTGTGGGCACTGCTGCACGTATGACATGGCGTCCAAGTGCATAGTTGGCTAGTAGTACACTTGTCGAAGAGTTTTGAAGGCTAAGGTTCGTCCCCCGATGTGCTCCCCACAAATCCCCTCATGGAGCTCAGGGAGGACCATCTCGGCCTCTAATGGCATGAGGCGGCGCAAGAGGGGTTGAGAGAAGGCCCTTTGATATAGCTTTCCACTGACGATGTAGTACTAGGCTTGGGTTCACCTTAACCGCCTTGTAGTCGTCGGGTCGTCGGGCTCCTTTCCATCCATTTTGTAGTGGAGGATCTCCTCCAACCAGCTCAGTGATGAGTTCGTTTCAGTGACCTCGTAAGTCATCATCGTCGGTGCTATTACGGACTCGATTGTTGGGGCTGATGTCGGGCTGCAAGAGGAGGCCGATCTGGCTAGCTCGTCGGCCTGCATGTTCTGTGCCCGAGGTATCCTAGTGATTGAGAGATGGTTGAAGCGGTGGGCAAGTCGCTTCGCCTCCATTAGGTATGACGCCATCGTTGGATCTCGAGCTTCGTAGCTCCCATTGACGTGTCCCGTTACCAGCTGGGAGTCACTAAAGACTTCAAGGTCGCCCACATGCATCTCTAGAGTGAGGCGTAGGCCATGGAGTAGCGCCTCATATTCGGCCTCATTGTTAGTGGCTTGGAATTGTAACTGGAGCGACCTCTTGTAGGTCTCTCCTGACAGGCCTTTGAGGACGAGCCCAACCCCGGCCGCTCTGGTAGTGGATGAGCCATCCACATATAGGGTCCATGCATTCTGGTTGTTCTCCTGCCCCATAGCATGGTCTTCGGGAGTTAGCTTGGAAATAAAGTCAGCCAATACCTGAGCTTTGATGGTGGTCCTGAGGGAGTACTGAATGTCGAATTTGCTGAGCTCGACCGACCACCGTAGCATGCGATCAGATGCATCGAAGTTGGAAAGGATCTGTCGTAGCGGTTGGTCAGTGATCACTTTGATTGTGTGGGCTTGGAAGTAGGCCGCAACTTTCGGGCTACCTTCATTAGAGTGAGAGTTAGCTTCTCGATTGGGGAGTACCACATCTCGGGGCCAACAAGGATATGGCTGACATAGTATATGGGTTGCTGGATCGATGGTATTGTTGAATCTCGTATTTTGATGATAAAACTGTTAGGATCGGAGCGGCACTAAGAGGGGGGGGGTGAATTAGTGCAGCGGATTAAAACTTCGATTTTAACAAGATCTTTCGTACGTTAAGAACGAAACTTGAGAAATTTAACTTGAAGGCGTATTCTTAAAGTTGCGCAGCAAGAGTAATAAGGAACTAAAGCAGTAAGAAGATTTGCAGTAATGTAAATGACAATAATAAAAAGCAAACCAGAGATTACGCCGATTTTTAGAGTGGTTCGGTCAAATGACCTACTCCACTTGCGAGGCCCCTCTTCGATGAGGCTCCCACCTTCCACTAGCAAGTCTCTTGAAATGGAAGGGTAAACACCCCTCTTACAACCTTTTACAAGCAGCTCAACCTCTTACAAATTTTCAATAAGAAAGAAGGAGGAGAACTCTCTAGCAAATTGAAAACAAGACTTGCTAAGACTTTCTAAGACTTTTCTCTCAATCAAAATGCTTCTCAAAAGTTGTAACCTCAGCTGAGATTTGAGGGGTATTTATAGGCCTCAAGAGGATTCAAATTTTGGGCTCCAAAATTTGAATTCTCTTAGGGTTCCCGGTGCTGGCGGTTCCACCGCCCAACCAGGCGGTGCCACCGCCCAGCGCTCGGGTGCTAGGCGGTGCAACCGCCCAGCCAAGGAGGTGTCACCGCCCAGCACTCGGGTGCTGGGCGGTGCCACCGCCTACAGTGTTTTCAGCCCGACTACAGTGTTTTCAGCCCGACTACAGTGTTTTCAGCCACTAGTTGGGCTTCAATCTTGGCTCTCTAGTTCGCTGGTTTAGCTTAATTTTTAGCCTAAACCAACTCTGACTTTGGTCCCAGTTGGCCCCTAACCAGGATATAGGATTATCTCTTAATCCTAATCCTAATTACAAGTGGACTACATAACCAAAACACGTCCTAAGCAAATTTTCAACCGCGAACGTCGAGTCTTGTTCTGGCGAGCTTTCCGACGAACTTCTTCCGACGGACTCCCTGCAAGCTCCCAATCTTTGTGATGACTTTAACGAGTAGCCGAGCCTTCTTGGTGATCTCCGCGAGCCTCCGACGATTTCTTCGGCGAACTTCCGACACGTTCCCGATTTCTTCTCGGATGGTTCCGGCAGCATCTCCGATGATTCTTCGGTCTCTTAAACGTCCATCGAGCTCGACTCCGGTATCCTTGCTTTATGTTTTCTGGTTATCGTAGTTAATTCTGCACACTTAACTCAAAAATATGGATTAGATCAATTAACCCACCAATTGATTACATCATCAAAATCCGAGATTCAACAATCTCCCCCTTTTTGATGATGACAATCAATTGATGACGGAGTTAAACATAACTCCCCCTATCTATATGCCATATTATGAGAAGATAAAAAACACTTGAATTCCATCCCATTGGATTCAAGCATAACCCGATAAGTTCTAATCGTAGAACTTATCGTTATCCTCATTAAACATGTAACATCCCCCATTTTTGAAAATTTAGTAAAAGGTTTGTTTGTAAAAATAAGGATTATTTAATGATTATTTTATATTAAATGATATTATATTAAAAGTTTATGGCTAGGGACCTAAGAGTAAATATTAGAAGTTTGATATAATTTATGAAAGATTCAGATTTAAAAAAAAAAAAAAAAAAAAATATTGGACAAGTTTCACTAGCTAACCTAAGGGTGCCACTTATCTTTGCTCTAAAGATGACACCTAGCCCTTTCATGCATGCATGACACCTTGTAACTTTTGCATTAGTCAAAACCCAAATAAGTAGATGAAAGGTTAAAGAAAACAAACCTGAAGAGTTGCAGCCAACGTTAGTTTGAGGAGAAGAAGAAGAAGAAGAAGAAGAAGAAGAAGAAGAAGAGGAAACTTTGTTTGAGGTTTTGCATCAACTCCCTATATTTGGGAATCAAACTCATCTAAGGCAAGTGTTCTAACCCAATCCCACAGTAACCTTAATCTCTGTTTTCATTTTTATTCTGCAAAATTTGAAAGATTTCAACTGAGAACCAAACCTTCTTTCGTTTTGATATAAAGATATGAATCTGTAATTTTTCGGTAATCTGACCTCTATGCAATGTTTCGATCATAACATTTTGTAATAAACTCTGATTTAGACAAAACTGTTCCATTTGAAAGTAGACAAGAAAATCTTTATTTTGATATAAAGATCGAATGATTTGGAGTTTAAATGCCTACTAAGACTTCTGTCTAAATTAACCCTACAGATTCTGCAAAACAGGGACTGAAATTTCTGACCTCTTGTTGCTTAACTACTTATAACTTTCTGCTGTGAACTCAGATTCATACAAAGTATGTTTTATTCGAAGCTAGACTCAAAATGCTTTCTGTATATACCTGATTTGAAATTTTTGGAGTACAATTGCTAACTGAAACATCTGCTTTCATCGACCCTATGGATTCAGTAAAACAGAGCTAATATTTTCAGACCTTTCGCTGCGAAATTATCTATAACTCCCGGTTGTAAATTCCAAATCTTGTAAAACTTGATTTGCATAAAACTAGATTGACAAAGCTTTCTAATGACACCTATTTTGTATAAATTGGAGCATAATTGGTTATCCAAATAGTTCATACAATGTTCCTATCAAATTCTGCCAGAATCGAGCTTTGGTCGATTTCGGCTTTCCTTGTTACTTTCCTTTGGAAATCGATTTTGGCAAAAACTCTTACTTCAGTTAAGCTTTACATTATTATCTTAAATTCCTGTATACTTTAGTCCTTTATTTATTTGTATATCTGCAGCTATCATCTAAAGTTCATGTTTGCATCGTAATTCGGCACATGCATCCCATTGTTCCGCATTTGCTTTTGAAATGTGCCTCTTCCAGTTTCATTTCGTTGGCCATTGTATTCACCTAACTTTCTTATTTCAATTGAGCTATATGTGATTTCTTGAAATCCTTGTATGCTCTTGCTTTTGCTTCCTTTCAAATCTGAATATACTTGTGAAAGATTATTGCTTACTTCGGATTGACTCGTAAAGGCACATGTACGCTTTGTTGTTCCGCGTGTGCTTCCGATATATGCTGCTTATTGTTAAAACTGCCCTCTTGTACTCTGGTGTGTGGGATTGTCTGGACCCTTGCCAGAAATGGTAAAGGATATGCGCTTGTTGCCCGCTATGTGGGATCCCGCTATGTGGGATATGCGCTTGTTGCCCGCTATGTGGGTATGTGCTTAGAGCCTGCGATGCTCTGCCGGCCCCCTTTGACTTCACCTAGACGTGGGTGGATGGAGCTCCCAGACGTGGGAGACTTTTGTCAGGTGGTCATTCAGAAATGGATGAATCACATTCTGACTGAGATCCCACTACACCTTCTGTATGTTTGATATGATATCCAGAGCTTTGGTTATATGTTTTTGTATATGCTTTGGATAAGATTGATATGTTTGCATCGTCATGTGACATTTGAGCTTCTATTCATGTTTTGTTCTTTGATATATTTATGAAATGTTATAAGTCTTTGTTATACCTTGAAAACTACCATATGTCATCGATATGCTCCTCATGCCAATGATATGCTCCAATTACCTTTCCTCGATTGAATGAATAAAACGTGCTTCGAACGATATGATATTGAAATTCTGCATTCAAACAAAACATGCTACTGTTTCATCCTGTATCTCTGCTTTGTATTTTGATACCTCATTTGTTTGAAAACTGTCCTCTTTGCTATGGATATGTTAGTTATTTGCTGAGCTTTATATGCTCACCCCGTTGCTATATAAATTTTTCAGGATAGCTTATCGCTCACTAAAATGTGTAAATTGGGTTGAGGCAGTGGAAGACTAGAAGATTTTGGGGCAAATATTTTGTACTTGATAGGTTGATGTTGTATAAGTTCTTTTTGGGAGTAATGAAATATCAATGACAAATCTAGATTGATGTATATTGTAAATATTTGAAAAGTACCTCTTATGTTAGAATTTTGGAAATGTTAAGTCTAAACTGTGTACTGATATAAACATGTAGTACATGTTGGTTTTGTGATTGCATTAATTACCGCGCTTATGGATTTATGATATAGTTATGTTTTAGTTAAGTTGCTTTTGGATTTTAAGAATCTTATAGTGACATGATGTATGATTATAAACTGCACAGGTTTTGTGAATTGTGGATTGTAGAGATGAATGACTTGAATGTTTTTCTTAGTGACCTCAAATGTGTGACTGGATCCTGGATTGTTTGTTGAATTATAATATTATCAATCTTGAGTTAGATTCACACCTCCTGAATGAAAATTAAATTCTGTGGGGGGGGCGTGACAAAACATAATGTAAATGCGAAACTTTGATGAAAATCTTTTTCAAGTCGAAAGATAAGAGACAAATTTTACTATGATAAGAGATAAAGATTTTCAACTTGAATTGCATGATTATACATTTTAGACATGCATTCAATATGATCAATCAATCTTACGATATTTTCAAGGATTTTGCAAGGCATATAAGATAATCATCGATCGATCACTTTTCTCAAGGATTTTGCAATTCATATTTTGTCATGCTATTAAGAATGATATAAGTCATCACTTTTCTCCCCCTTTGTCATCAACAAAAAGGAAAGTGAGACTTGAAGCACATATTTTGTCATACAACGATTTTATCATTGAAAATTAAGTATGCAAAAATATTTACGCAGAGTTCATTTTAGAGGAAAATTCAGCATGCATTCATATTATCTAATCTCTTCTTTCTATGAATAACAGAAATTGTAGATTTATAAGAGAGAGATTGGGAAAAAAAAAATTCAAGTAGTAATTTCACGAAGTCAAGATCATAATTCGAATACAAACTCATTCAAATCGTCAAATTAATGAAAATCTCAACATTACTTTTTAATCATCACATAAGGCATTTAAAGAATTTTTGAAACATAGGAGAATGATTAATTTAAGCATACAATGTTTCAATCAAATTCAAGTCATGAATGCCAATGCTTTCATATTTGTAAGTATCAATTCATGAATGCCAAAAGATATTATTTGTGATTCCAATTTTGCAAGATCAAGATTATGATTTAGATAAAACTTATTTAAATCAAATCGCTAACTTGAAATTCATAATCAAGTCATCAAAGTCGATTTCGAGATTTCACAACATGTCATATGGAATTTGAAGGAGAATGAGAGATGGAAAGAAGATGAAAAACTTTACGAAAAATCCAATCAAACAAGTTTATTGTTTAGGGACAATTTAACATACCTAATTCCCTTCTAATGAATTCAAATTGGTCTTCATTCAAGGCTTTTGTGAATATATCTGCTAATTGATGCTTTGTGTCAATGAATTCTAGAACAACATTATTGTTAAGGACATGATCGCGTATGAAATGATGCCTAACGTCGATGTGCTTAGTTCTAGAATGCTGAATTGGATTTTTAGTAAGACATATGGCACTAGTATTATCACATTTTATGGGAATATTTTTAAGGTGAATTCCATAGTCTTCTAATGTATTTTTCATCCAAATGACTTGTGCACAACATGCACTTGCAGCTATGTATTCGGCTTCTGCCGTAGATAGTGCAACTGAATTTTGTTTCTTGGAAGTCCAAGAAACAAGTGCATGTCCTAAAAATTGGCATGTTCCGGATGTACTTTTTCTATCTATTCTGCATCCGCCAAAATCGGCATCCGCATAGGCTATTAAATCAAATTTTTCAGATTTTGGATACCATAATCCTAAATTTGGAGTTCCTTTAAGATATCTAAATATTCTTTTAACACTCTTAAGATGACATAATTTAGGATTAAATTGAAATCTAGCGCAAAGTCCTACACTAAACATAATATCCGGTCTAGTCGCAGTGAGGTAGAGTAGACTACCTATCATTCCCCTATATGTTTTTTGATCGAAACTTTCACCATTTTCATCCATATCTAACTTAGTCGCAGTACTCATAGGGGTGTTTATTGCTTTTGAACTATCCATGTTAAATCGTTTTAACAATTCTAATGTATATTTGGATTGGTTAAGAAATATACCATCACTAAGTTGTTTGATTTGTAATCCCAAAAAGAAAGTTAATTCACCCATTAAACTCATTTCAAATTCAAGACTCATAGATTTGGCAAATGATTCACATAGTGATTCATCCGAAGAGCCAAAAATAATATCGTCAACATAAATTTGCACAATAAGAAAATTATTTTCAAAATGTTTAATAAACAATGTAGTATCAACCTTGCCTTTGGTAAAATTATTTAAAATAAGAAAGGAACTAAGCCTTTCATACCAAGCTCTAGGAGCTTGTTTTAAGCCATAGAGAGCTTTAGTCAATTTGAATACATGATTAGGAAGAAGAGAATTTTCAAATCCAGGAGGTTGTTCGACAAATACTTCTTCGGAAATAAAGCCATTCAAGAAAGCACTTTTAACATCCATTTGAAATAGTTTAAAATTATTACTACTAGCATAGGCAAGGAGCATCCTTATGGCTTCTAATCGAGCCACGGGAGCGAAGGTTTCTTCGTAATCGATACCTTCTTCTTGGTTGAAACCTTTGGCCACTAATCTAGCCTTGTTTCTAACCACGATACCATTTTCGTCTTGCTTGTTTCTAAAGACCCACTTAGTACCTATGACTAAGTGGTCACTTGGTCTAGGAACAAGCTTCCATACCTCATTCCTCTCAAATTGGTTCAATTCTTCTTGCATTGCAATGATCCAAAAATCATCTTTTAAGGCTTCGTCAATGCATTTAGGTTCAATTTGAGAAAGGAAAGCGGCATTAGCACAGAAATTTTTGAAAGAAGAACGAGTTTGAACCCCTTTTGATGTATCTCCTATAATTTGCTCTTTTGGATGAGCATCTACATACTTCCATTCTTTTGGTAAAGAAATTTCGGAAGAAGATGCATTCAAATGGCTATTTTGAGGAGAGGGTTCATTTAAATTCAAATTATCAAAACCAAGATCATCATCAAAATCATTTTTCTTTAAATCAAAAATTTCATTAAAAACTACATGAATAGACTCTTCAATTACTAAAGTTCTTTTATTAAAAACCCGAAAAGCTTTAGAAACGTAAGAGTAACCAAGAAAGATGCCTTCATCGGATTTAGCATCAAATTTTCCTAAAGCATCCCTTTCATTTAAAATAAAGCATTTACAACCAAAAACTTTAAAATAGGAGATGTTTGGTTTTTTGTTATTCCATAATTCATAGGGAGTTTTGGATAAGGATGGTCTTATTAGGACTCTATTCATGATGTAGCAAGCCGTATTTACGGCTTCGGCCCAAAAGTACTTAGGTAAACTATGTTCATTTAACATAGTTCTTGTCATTTCTTGTAGGTTTCTATTTTTCCTTTCAACTACTCCATTTTGTTGAGGATTTCTTGGAGTTGAGAAGTTGTGATTGTACCCATTACTTTCGCAAAAATTTTGAAAGTCACGGTTTTGGAATTCACCACTGTGATCACTCCGAATTGATGAAATCATGAAGCCTTTTTCGTTTTGAGTGAGTTTACAAAATTTAGAGAAATACTTGAAGCAATCACTTTTGTGAGCTAAGAAATAGGTCCAAGTGTATCTAGAGTAGTCATCCACAATCACAAAAGCATATTTGCTTCCACCTAGACTTGTTGTATCAATTGGTCCAAATAAGTCCAAATGGATCAATTGTAATGGTCTAGTAGTGCTAATTTGATTTTTTGGTTTGAAGCTTGTTTTTATTTGTTTGCCTAGTTGACATGCATCGCATACTTTGTCCTTAATAAACTTTATATTTGGAATTCCTCGTACTAATTCTTGAGATGAGATCTTAGATATTGTTTTCATGCTTGCATGGCCTAATCTCCTATGCCAAAGCCAAGCATCATCATTTACGGCGGAGAAGCACATTTCATTACTTAGTTCATCAAGATTGATGGTATAGACATTATTTTGTTTTAAAGCAATCATAGTCATGTTATGATTTGGTTTTTCAATAATGCACATATTTGATTCAAATCTAACGATGTAACCTTTATCGCATAGTTGACTAATACTCAAGAGATTATGTTTCAATCCATCAACTAGTAAGACATCATCAATGGAAAAATTAAATTTGTTACCAATAGTTCCCTTGCCAATGATTTTGCCCTTGTTGTTGTCTCCGAAGGTAACGTACCCTTCTTCTTTGCTAGTGAGCATAGAGAAATGAGATGGATCTCCAGTCATATGTCTTGAGCATCCACTATCGAGATACCATCTCTTGCTCCTAGCTTGTGGGTTTGTCTACAAAAGAGCATGATTTTTAGGTACCCATTTGATTTTGGGTGCCTCAAAAATTGACCCACTAACTTTGTTATTTATTATTGAATTCTTTATAGTTCCTTTAGGAACCCATATTAATTTTTGTGAACTAATTTTCCTAAATGGGCATTTGTAGGCAATATGTCCGGATTTGCAACAAAAGTTGCATTTCATATAAGAGGAAACATGTAATGTAGGTCCTTTTATGAAAGTGGTAGGATTTTGATGTAATCCTTTTACAAATCCAATTCCATTCCTATTTGCGATGTGACCCTTGTGTGCAAGGATCATATCTAATCCTTTGCTACCAACCTTAAACTTGTTTAAGGTTTCCTTAAGAAGCAAGTTTTCATTTTTTATTACTTCTAAGTGCTCACACTTAGAGCATGGAGGAGTTTGAAGACTATCAAACTTATCTTGTAGCAAAGCATGCTCTTTCTTTAAGATACTTAACTTCTTGCTAACAGTTCTACATTCATCAAATAATTCATGAAAAGCGATAGATAGTTCTTCAAAAGATAAATCTTCATTAAATAAATCACATACCTCTTCTCCTAACGCCATTAGCGCGTAATAAGCAACTTGCTCGGTGTTGGACTCCTCTTCTTCGGATGCGCTTGAATCATCCCACGTTGCCTTGAACGCCTTCTTCTTTGATGTCCTCTTTTTGGCTTGAGGACAATCATTCTTGTAGTGTCCTGGTTTTTTGCATTCATAGCAAATCACTTGGTCCTTCTTTTGTTCAGATTTATTTTTTACATTATTTTTAAGTTTGTTCTTTCTTAAATATTTTTTAAATTTTTGAGTCAAAAGTGCAATGTCATTGTCACTGTCCTCATCACTTGATGTTCCTTTCAAGTGGTCTTCTTATGATTTGAGTGCAATATCCTTCCTGTTCTTTGGAAGGGGGTTCTCGAGCTCGTCATGAGCTTGACATGTCATTTCGTAGGTCATTAGAGACCCAATGAGTTCTTCAAGAGGGAATGTTTTAAGGTCTTTGGCCTCTTGAATGGCCGTAACTTTTGGATCCCAACTTTTAGGGAGGGATCTTAAGATTTTAGTTACTAGTTCAAAGTTAGTAAAATCTTTACCAAGAGCTTTGAGTCCATTGATGACATCCGTAAACCGGGTGTACATGTCTCCGATGGACTCACTTGGTTTCATTCGGAAAAGTTCGTAAGAGTGCACAAGGATGTTGATTTTGGACTCTTTCACTCGGCTAGTGCCTTCATGAGTGACCTCAAGAGTTCTCCAAATATCAAAAGCCGAATCACACATTGAAACACGATTAAATTCGTTTTTGTCTAATGCACAAAACAAGGCATTCATAGCCTTTGCATTTAAAGCAAAAACCTTCTTCTCCGATTCATTCCATTCGCTCATCGGAAGAGAAGATTTTTGAAATCCATTCTCGACAATAGACCAAAGCTCAAAGTCCATAGAAATGAGGAAGATTCTCATGCGAGTCTTCCAATATGTGTAATCCGACCCATTAAACAAAGGTGGTCGTGCAATAGAATGGCCCTCTTGCATGCCGGAGTAAGCCATCTCTCTTCGGTATTAAACCAAATATGAGAGATAACCTTGCTCTGATACCACTTGTTAGGATCGGAGCGGCACTAAGAGGGGGGGGGTGAATTAGTGCAGCGGATTAAAACTTCGATTTTAACAAGATCTTTCGTACGTTAAGAACGAAACTTGAGAAATTTAACTTGAAGGCGTATTCTTAAAGTTGCGCAGCAAGAGTAATAAGGAACTAAAGCAGTAAGAAGATTTGCAGTAATGTAAATGACAATAATAAAAAGCAAACCAGAGATTACGCCGATTTTTAGAGTGGTTCGGTCAAATGACCTACTCCACTTGCGAGGCCCCTCTTCGATGAGGCTCCCACCTTCCACTAGCAAGTCTCTTGAAATGGAAGGGTAAACACCCCTCTTACAACCTTTTACAAGCAGCTCAACCTCTTACAAATTTTCAATAAGAAAGAAGGAGGAGAACTCTCTAGCAAATTGAAAACAAGACTTGCTAAGACTTTCTAAGACTTTTCTCTCAATCAAAATGCTTCTCAAAAGTTGTAACCTCAGCTGAGATTTGAGGGGTATTTATAGGCCTCAAGAGGATTCAAATTTTGGGCTCCAAAATTTGAATTCTCTTAGGGTTCCCGGTGCTGGCGGTTCCACCGCCCAGCCAGGCGGTGCCACCGCCCAGCGCTCGGGTGCTGGGCGGTGCAACCACCCAGCCAAGGAGGTGTCATCGCCCAGCACTCGGGTGCTGGGCGGTGCCACCGCCTACAGTGTTTTCAGCCCGACTACAGTGTTTTCAGCCCGACTACAGTGTTTTCAGCCACTAGTTGGGCTTCAATCTTGGCTCTCTAGTTCGCTGGTTTAGCTTAATTTTTAGCCTAAACCAACTCTGACTTTGGGCCCAGTTGGCCCCTAACCAGGATATAGGATTATCTCTTAATCCTAATCCTAATTACAAGTGGACTACATAACCAAAACACGTCCTAAGCAAATTTTCAACCGCGAACGTCGAGTCTTGTTCTGGCGAGCTTTCCGACGAACTTCTTCTGACGGACTCCCTGCAAGCTCCCAATCTTTGTGATGACTTTAACGAGTAGCCGAGCCTTCTTGGTGATCTCCGCGAGCCTCCGACGATTTCTTCGGCAAACTTCCGACACGTTCCCGATTTCTTCTTGGATGGTTCCGGCAGCATCTCCGATGATTCTTCGGTCTCTTAAACGTCCATCGAGCTCGACTCCGGTATCCTTGCTTTATGTTTTCTGGTTATCGTAGTTAATCCTGCACACTTAACTCAATAATATGGATTAGATCAATTAACCCACCAATTGATTACATCATCAAAATCCGAGATTCAACAGAAACTACTTGATATATGTTTATGATTTAATCTGCGTTTTGAGTAACGCAGGATGCTTTGATCAGGATGAGACAATTAAAGCAGGAAAATCATGTTGTGCCGGAGGAACATGTCAGAAGATTGGACGTCGGGCCGGTGGATCGGTCGACGTATCGACAGAAGGCTTCGGGCCATGGACTCGGGCATCGGGCCAAGAAGAGCGGGTATTGTGCCAAGGATATCGGAGTTGCGGAGTCAACTGGCCGATTGGGCAATAGGCTGCAGGAGAGGACGATGCGCCGAAGAATCGGACGAAGCGTCGAGGGACCAATGACATGTCGGACAACTTGGTTAATTGCTTAGGATTAATTGTCTCGATCAAAGTTTTGATTTAATTGTGCAGGATTAACTATGATAACGATGAAGACATAAAGCGAAACAAAGTGTCGGAGTCAAGCGCGAAGGATTTGTTGCGAGTTCGAGAGTTCGACGGAAGTCCGAAGGTTCATCGGGAATATGATCGGAGCTTGCCGAAGAAGCTCATTGGAACTCGCTAAGAACAAATAGTGAGGTCTAGGAGCTTGCCGGGAGTCCGCAGAATGGTTTCCGAGAGTTCATTGGAAGACCGCCGGAAGTTTGCCGAAAGCTCGCCAGAAGAAGTCTTGACTTGCGAACTTTGTAATAGCTTAGAAAATATCTTTAAAATCATAGTTAGCACATTTATTAGGGTTAGGATTAGGTGTTAATCCTATAACCCAAGTAGGGGCCAATTAGGCCCAAGTTCGGACTGGTTTGGGCCAAGTTTGGAGCCAAACCAAGTGAGCTGAAATAGTGAAAGAGGTGGCACCGCTAGGGTCAGAGGTGGCACCGCCCAGGAGAGGTTCTCCAGCGAAGCTGGGAGGTGCAACCGCCCCAGGCAGGCGGTGGCACCGCCTGGGCTCAGTCTCCGAGCGAGACTGGGCGGTGCAACCTCCCTGACAGAGAGGTGGCACCGCTTGAGCTCGGTCTTCGAGCTCTGGCAGAGAGGTGCAACCGCCTCAGTCAGGAGGTGGCACCGCCTGGGGCTCAGTCTCCGAGCCAAACTCAGGCGGTGCAACCGCCCCTGACAGAGAGGTGCAACCGCCTGGGCTCAGTCTTCGAGCTCTGCCAGGCGGTGCAACCTCTCCAGTCAGGAGGTGCAACCGCCTGATCCCGGAATTCCGGGATTTGATCGTTTTGAGCTCCAAATTTGAATTGGGTTGGGGCCTATAAATACCCTACCCATTCAGCACTGAAAAGATACAGATCCACACCGAATTCCTGATCTTTTCTGTGATTCTAAGAGCTCAAATTTGTGCAAAGTCCTAAAGTTCTCCTCTTTCTGTTCTTCAAGTTTTGAGTTGTAAAGAGAGGAGAAAAAGGATCTGTAAAGGTTGTCTCCTGAGCCTGTCAAAAGGAGAGAAACTGTAAAAGGGCAGTTGGCCTTCGCCTATTGAAGGAAGGCCCCTAGTTGACGTCGGTGACCTCGTCGGTGGAGGAAGCCAAAAGTGGAGTAGGTCAAGACTAACCGAACCACTCTAAATCTCTGGTTTGCATTTATTTTGAGCACTTTATCATTACTGCAAACCTCCTACATAGCTTCTGCTCTCTGCGCCTTTACAAACAAGTTTCTAAGTGCTGATCTTTCCGAATCTGCATTCAGACGTAAATCGGTGTTTTCGTACGATATTTACATTACAGTTTACGTTTACGTTTTGATTCTGCAAAACTGTCTTCTGCACTTTTTATGATCGAGTTTCTAAGTTCAGATCCCTTTGAAACTGCGTTTAGACGTAAATCTACGTTTAGGCGCAAACTGCGTCTAGACGTAAAAACTGCGTTTAGACGTAAACTGCGCAAACTGTGTTTAGACGTAAAATTGTGTTTTTGACGTAAACTGCGCAAACTGTGTTTAGACTTAAAACTGTGTTTTAGACGTAAACTACTTTTAAACGTAAAACTACGTTTAGACGTAAAACTGCGTTTAGACGCAAACTGCGTTTAGACGTAAAACTGCGTTTAGACGTAAAACTGCGTTTAGACGCAAATTGCATTTAGACGCAAATTGCATTTAGACGTAAACTGTGTTTAGACGTAAACTGCACTTAATCATAAGTTATCTTAGAATCGGCTTTTGCATCAAAACTGATTTTTATCGAACGAACGCAGCTTTCGTTTTTAATCGCTAAAAGATTTCCGCTGCACTAATTCACCCCCCCCTCTTAGTGCTCTCGATCCTAACAATTGGTATCAGAGCGGGGTATTTCTCATTTCGGATTTACACCCGAGAGAAATGGCTCTTCAAGAGGGCTTTTCGGTCTTTCGTCCACCGTTCTTTAACGGATTGGACTATACTTATTGGAAAACTCGAATGAGAGTTTTCTTGATTTCTCTAAATCTGGATTTATGGAATATCATTGAAAACAGCTTTCAACTTCCCTCTAAACCGATGAACGAATGGTCGGATTTGGAGAAGAAGTATTTCTCTTTAAACGCAAAGGCTATGAATGCCTTATTTTGCGCTTTGGACAAAAATGAGTTCAATCGGATTTCTACGTGTGAAACAGCTTTTGACATTTGGCGAACACTTGAAATCACGCACGAGGGAACTAGTAGTGTCAAAGACTCAAAAGTTAACTTTTTATTGCATGATTTCGAGCTTTTTCGAATGCAACCAAGCGAGACTATAGGCGACATGTACACCCGTTTCACGGATGTCGTCAATAGTTTAAGAGCTCTTGGAAAATATTTTTCGGACTTTGAACTCGTAAACAAGATTTTGCGTTCTCTTTCTAAGAAGTGGGATTCAAAAGTAACTACAATACAAGAAGCTAAAAACCTAAACAACTTACCACTTGAAGAACTAATTGGTTCATTGATGACATATGAAATGGTGCACAATGCACATGATGAACATGTTGAACACAATCACCTTCCAAAGAACAGGAAGGATTTGGAACTCTAGACAAATGAATGCCACTTGAGCGATAACTCAAGTGATGAGGACAATGATGAACAAAACAACCTTCCAAAGAACAGGAAGGATTTGGGACATAGAACATTTGAAGACCACTCGAGCATAAGCTCAAGTGATGGTGAACTTAAACTACAAATGAAACGAAAATTAAAAAGCAAAAAGAATCGAACTACTTGCTTTAAACGTAAGAAGAACAAAAATTGGGATGAATCGAGCTCCTCCGAAGAAGAGAAAGTCAACAAAAGCGAGGTGGCAAACTACGCCTTTACGCCTTTCGACGCTGAGGTAATCAAAATGCCTTTAATTTACTTCGAAATTACATGATGTTTTTCATGATGCATTTTTCTTTTTCTTTAAAATTTCTTGAAAATTATATTTTTAATAATTTAATAATGAAAATGCAAAAATATGATCATGCTTGTAATTTTGAAAATGATAATGAAAATTGCATGTCTTATATTAATGCAAGATAGAAATCTAATGATTTTACACCTAGTGAGATTAATCTTATTTATGTGCTTGAGAAGCAAGAATGTATATTTTGATGATTTTCATATTGCTTTTCAATGACGATACATGGCTTTTATCTGGAAGGCTTGATATTTTTCATTGTCTTTGTTTATTAAATATGATGTATGGTTTTGACATAAGAATAAAGATTTGAGCATGCTATTATAAAGTCAATCATATAAATTAAAATTAAAGAAGTTTTAGGCATTTATAAGAATCATTCAAAATTATGTTCAATGAAACCTTGCTTAATGTTGCAATGAAAATATTAAAGTTTTGATACTATAATTTGACGATTTTATGCATGAGATTTTAAAGTTATACTTGATGATTTCAGATTTGACAAATGCTACACTTTAAATATGAATCATGCTTCAATCAGATTAAATGCTTCAATCATTTTCTATCTCTAGAGTTCTCGATTTTGGTGAAATACAAGTGATAAATTCATTTATGATATCTTGTAAATCACTTGAATTATGAATGAGTTTTTCTTTTTTATGATGTGTTAAAAGAATCACTTAAAAAGAAAATGCTTTTCCCATCTTATCGAGATTAATGATTTCATGATATTATGTGAATCTCGAAATTGATTTTGATGAAATAATAATGACGTTATTCATGTTATGAATCTTAAAAATGATAATATGCTTCATGTGATAATATGAATACATGAAACACTTATGATATTCTGTGTATTCATAAAATATTTATCTCATCATCCAATAACTCTTCTTGATATTCCTTATGAGATGAAATGAAATAATGCATGAAATACAAATGAGGAGTTAATGATCATGCATAATAGGATGTAATGAATTCTAGATACCATCGTTTGAATATCTATGATCATGTTGCCAAAATGATATATCATGAATGCTTGAATATCATGTTTGATATGCTCATGATGATGATTGATTTTTCGGTATCGTGCATAAAATTTTTTGAAATGTAATGTTAATGAATTTGTGCATTGAAACTATAATGATGCACAAATAAGAATGATTACTTACCTTTGTCATGATTTAGAAATTGATGTAAAGGGTTTTTCCCTTGTTGACAATGACAAAGGGGGAGATAGCTAGCTTGCACAAGTCAAGAAGATGCAAAAACTTGATTGCTAGCTTGCCTATCGTAAGTAGCAAATATTGCTAATTTGCTTATTTCAAGAAGCAAAAGTTGTCTTCTTGAACATCACCATCTTGAATATCTCAAGAAGAAAGACTTGCAACCTGCACATTACAATAGGAAGCAATAATCATGAGCCTACACAAGAAAGTTATCTTGCATTTGCTTTCGAAGTTTTTGCTAGCTTGTATATTGTGAAACTTGTACATCGTAAAAATTGCTAGCTCGTAGTCTAAAGAGAAGCGAAAAGTTGCTATCTCAAAAGAAGCAAATGTGCTATCTTGCCTATCTCAAGAGGCAAAAATGCTAACTTACACATCTAGCAAAACTTGACAAATTTGCATATCTCAAGAAGCAAGAGTTGCTTTCTTGAACATCTCAAAATTGCTAGCTTGCGGGCCTTAAAATGTAGAAATTTTTTGCTAGCTTGTATATGGTAAACTTGTTATCATACTACCATGATGATGAGCATGTCTTATCTTTATGATTGTAATTGAATATCTATAGCAAAACCTTGTCCGAATGGAAGAAAGAGTCAAATTTCATTTTCGGATTCTCTTGAATCTAACATATCAAGTTCACTCTCTTCCAAACTTAACAAGCATATGTCATATCAAGTTTAGTTCATATCATTGATTTTTGACATATGTAATTAACTAGCAAATACATCTCTCATACACACATCATGTGAAAAATATTTTTTGAGAAATTGATTTGATGAATATGGATGAAAGTGTTTTTACTTGCAAGGATTTATTTCACATACATAACAACAAGCACTTATGCTTAAAATTTGCTTATATTGTTCTCCGTTTTGTTAATGACAAAGGGGGAGAAATATATGAATTGATGCTATGAACACTGTTGCAATGCTTGCATCATTAAGAGATATATGAATTGATGCTATGATTGCATCATGCGTTAAGATATCAAGAACTTGTATCATAATTTTACGCGTTGATATCTTACCATGTGATTAAATGCTACAATTAATAAACACTTGAAATGTTTGCGTTATGATATCAAAAGCTTACATCATAATTTTTCATGTTGATATTTGATATTAGCAAACTTGCATGATGATAAAACTTGATAATATGTTTTTCATGCAATGAGTTAAACCATATCACAAACACTTGATTGTGGTACTTCTCCTTTTTGTTGATGACAAAGGGGGAGAAGTATGTTGATGACATGACATGTTATGCATAAGTTTATGCATAAGTTCATGATGATATGTTGCAAGTATTCATGATGAATATTGCAATGACTTGAATTCAGTTTGAATTCAAGGTTCTATCAATATGGCATATTGATAGGGGGAGTTTGTTTAAACTCCGGGAGTTAAGGTTAACTCCGACATCAAGTAGTTGTCATCATCAAAAAGGGGGAGATTGTTGAATCTCGTATTTTGATGATGAAACTACTTGATATATGTTTATGATTTAATCTGCATTTTGAGTAACGTAGGATGCTTTGATCAGGATGAGACAATTAAAGCAGGAAAATCATGTTGTGCCGGAGGAACATGTCAGAAGATTGGACGTCGGGCCGGTGGATCGGTCGACGTATCGACAGAAGGCTTCGGGCCATGGACTCGGGCATCGGGCCAAGAAGAGCGGGTATTGTGCCAAGGATATCGGAGTTGCGGAGTCAACTGGCCGATTGGGCAATAGGCTGCAGGAGGGGACGATGCGCCGAAGAATCGGACGAAGCGTCGAGGGACCAATGACATGTCGGACAACTTGGTTAATTGCTTAGAATTAATTGTCTCGATCAAAGTTTTGTTTTAATTGTGCAGGATTAACTATGATAACGATGAAGACATAAAGTGAAACAAAGTGTCGGAGTCAAGCGCGAAGGATTTGTTGCGAGTTCGAGAGTTCGACGGAAGTCCGAAGGTTCATCGGGAATACGATCGGAGCTTGCCGAAGAAGCTCATTGGAACTCGCTAAGAACAAATCGTGAGGTCTAGGAGCTTGCCGGGAGTCCGCAAAATGGTTTCCGAGAGTTCATCGGAAGACCGTCGGAAGTTTGCCGAAAGCTCGCCAGAAGAAGTCTTGACTTGCGAACTTTGTAATAGCTTAGAAAATGTCTTTAAAATCATAGTTAGCACATTAATTAGGGTTAGGATTAGGTGTTAATCCTATAACCCAAGTAGGGGCCAATTAGGCCCAAGTTCGGACTGGTTTGGGCCAAGTTTGGAGCCAAACCAAGTGAGCTGAAATAGTGAAAGAGGTGGCACCGCCAGGGTCAGAGGTGGCACCGCCTAGGAGAGGTTCTCCAGCGAAGCTGGGAGGTGCAACCGCCCCAGGCAGGCGGTGGCACCGCCTGGGCTCAGTCTCCGAGCGAGACTGGGCGGTGCAACCTCCCTGACAGAGAGGTGGCACCGCTTGAGCTCGGTCTTCGAGCTCTAGCAGAGAGGTGCAACCGCCTCAGTCAGGAGGTGGCACCGCCTGGGGCTCAGTCTCCGAGCCAGACTCAGGCGGTGCAACCGCCCCTGACAGAGAGGTGCAACCGCCTGGGCTTAGTCTTCGAGCTCTGCCAGGCGGTGCAACCTCTCCAGTCAGGAGGTGCAACCGCCTGATCCCGGAATTCCGGGATTTGATCGTTTTGAGCTCCAAATTTGAATTGGGTTGGGGCCTATAAATACCCTACCCATTCAGCACTGAAAAGATACAGATCCACACCGAATTCCTGATCTTTTCTGTGATTCTAAGAGCTCAAATTTGTGTAAAGTCCTAAAGTTCTCCTCTTTCTGTTCTTCAAGTTTTGAGTTGTAAAGAGAGGAGAGAAAGGATCTATAAAGGTTGTCTCCTGAGCCTGTCAAAAGGAGAGAAACTGTAAAAGGGCAGTTGGCCTTCGCCTATTGAAGGAAGGCCCCTAGTTGACGTCGGTGACCTCGTCGGTGGAGGAAGCCAAAAGTGGAGTAGGTCAAGACTGACCGAACCACTCTAAATCTCTGGTTTGCATTTATTTTGAGCACTTTATCATTACTGCAAACCTCCTACATAGCTTCTGCTCTTTGCGCCTTTACAAACAAGTTTCTAAGTGCTGATCTTTCCGAATCTGCATTCAGACGTAAATCAGTGTTTTCGTACGATATTTACATTACAGTTTACGTTTACATTTTGATTCTGCAAAACCATCTTCTGCGCTTTTTACGATCGAGTTTCTAAGTTCAGATCCCTTTGAAACTGCGTTTAGACGTAAATCTACGTTTAGGCGCAAACTGCGTCTAGACGTAAAAACTACGTTTAGACGTAAACTGCGCAAACTGTGTTTAGACGTAAAATTGTGTTTTTGACGTAAACTGCGCAAACTGTGTTTAGACTTAAAACTGTGTTTTAGACGTAAACTACTTTTAAACGTAAAACTACGTTTAGACGTAAAACTGCGTTTAGACGCAAACTGCGTTTAGACGTAAAACTGTGTTTAGACGTAAAACTGCGTTTAGACGCAAACTGCATTTAGATACAAATTGCATTTAGACGTAAACTGTGTTTAGACATAAACTGCACTTAATCATAAGTTATCTTAGAATCGGCTTTTGCATCAAAACTGATTTTTATCGAACGAACGCAGCTTTCGTTTTTAATCGCTAAAAGATTTCCGCTGCACTAATTCACCCCCCCCTCTTAGTGCTCTCGATCCTAACAGGTATCTCCTGAACTAACACCAAGCTGACTGCTTGCACCGAGGCCGCCAAGTAGAGGCTAAGGGTTTCGCTCGGCTCGGGTGAAGCAAGTCGAGGCAAGCAGGTGAGGTGCGCCTTTAATTTTTCGAAGGCTTCCTCACACTCCGAGGTCCATGTAAAGTTGTCAGCCTGTCGCAGAACCCGGAAAAGGGGGAGGCACTTGTTGCCTGATCATGACACGAACCTGCTGAGTGCTACCAACTTTCCAGTGAGTCGTTGCACCTCCTTGACCGAGCGGAGGGAGTGCATCTCGGTTATGGCTCGCACCTTTTCTGGGTTGGCGTCTATCCCCCTCTAGTGAATGATAAAGCTAAGGAACCTCCCCGAGCTGACCCCGAAGATGCACTTTGCGGGATTCAGATGCATGTTGAACCGCTTGAGCATTTGGAATGTTTCCACTAGGTCAATCAAGTGCGTGCTTGCAACCTTGCTTTTTTATGATCATATCATCCACGTACACTTCCATATTCCTCCCGAGTTGGTGCTTGAAGAGTTTGTCGACCATCCTTTAGTAAGTTGCCCTAGAGTTTTTCAAGCAAACGGGCATCACCTTGTAACAATACGCCTCACTGTTGGAGACCAAGGCAGTGTTCTCTTGATCATGAGCTGTCATCCGGATTTGGTTATAGCCCGAGAATGCATCCATGAATGTGAGGAGTTCATGGCCTGTAGTGGTGTCGATTAACTGGTCTATCCTGGGGAGTGGATAGCAATCCTTGGGGCATGCTCGGTTGAGATCGGTGTAATCAACACACATCCTCCAGCTTCCATTATATTTCTTAACGAGGACTACATTCGACAGCCACTGAGGGTATTAAACCTCAGTGATGAACCCGACCCTTTTAAGGTGGTCGACCTCATCACCGATTGCCTTCTGTCAGTCGGGGGCAAACTTCCTTGGTCTTTGTCTCATCGGCCGAGCCTCGGGGTCAATATTGAGCCAGTGTTGGACCACTTTCGGGTCAATCCCGGGCATCTCGTCGGGGGACCAGGCGAACATGTCGGCATTCCTCCTCAGGAAATCAATGAGGTGGAGTTGATCTGCTACAGGGAGTGTGGTTCTGACCTTGACGGTCAAATCGAGTCGGCTCCTTTTTAGGGACACCTCGACAAGTCGCTCGGGAGGCTCCAGCAGCGTCGGTGCCATGGGTCCTTCACGGGGGTCGGGGGCTTGAGTTGGTCACGATTTCTCCGGGAGAGTAACCATGGTGAGATAGAATTGCCTTGACTCCCTCAGGTCGCTCCGAACCTCCCCGATCCCTGCCGAGGTCGGAAACTTGATGGCCCTGTGGTAGGTGGAAACCACCACCTTTAACTTGTTGAGCGTCGGTCTGCCAAGGATGACGTCATAGGCTGAGGGCAGATCGATTACCATGAAGGTAGCCAACACTGTCTTCACTCTCGGCTCCTCCCAAATGGTGACAGGGAGGACCGTAGTCCCAAGCGGGGAGATGGAATCCCCCGTGAATCCTGTGAGCGCTGATGCCATGGGGGTGAGGTCTCCCTCGGTCAAGTCGAGCTTCTTGAAGGCGTCAAAGTAAAGGACGTCGGCGGAACTCCCAATGTCAACCATCACCCTTTTGACTCGGGCGTTAGCGACCTGGATGAAGATCATCAGAGCGTCATCGTGATGGGAACTCTCGACTTCTCCAGCCCCGAAGGTGATTTCAGGCTCGCGTTCAGACCGAGGTCACTTCTTGACCGTGTTGCGAGTGTAGGCCTTCCTCGATGTAGAGCTATTGCCACCGGCTACTGGCCCCCCGGAGATGACGTCAATTTGTCTTTCGACGGGTCCCTTAGGGCGCGGAGTCGCTTCCCGGGGTTCCTTGAGATAGCGTCTGAGGTGGCCTCTCTAGATTAGCCCCTTTATTTGATTTTGGAGGTCATGGCAGTCCTCCGTGTCATGGCTGTAGTCCCAATGGAACCTACAATATTTAGACCGATCTTTGTGAGGGGCCTTCATGGGGCGAGGTTGTCGCAGGAGACCCTTTTCCCTAATTTGGAGTAAGATCTCAGTGTGGGACGTATTCAAGGGGAGAGGCGGGGGTCTCGGGAGCAGTAGTTCATATCGGTCGGGCCTCCGGCGAGGCTACGTTGGGGCTACTAAGGTCATTCCTTGGGACTATTCCGCCCTTGGCCTCTTGCCATCCATGTGCTTCCCTGCCACCAACGCTTCGGCGGTGACATATTGGTTAGCACGCTAGAGCATTTTGAAGACAATCACTGGAGGTTTCTCGATCAGTAACTAGAAGAACCTCGAAGGCTTCAAACCCATTAGGAATGCCTGCATGATTAAAGAGGGGTGAGCATCCAAGAATCCCCGGATCTCAGTGGCAAAACATGCCACAAACTGGGAGAGCGGCTCGTCTTCACGATGTGATAACGTAAGCAGGGCGGCCATGGAAGGCCTAGGTCGCACGCTAGCAAGGAAGTTCTGCTCGAATTCCCTTGCAAGCTGATCGAAGGACGAGACCGAGGATTGGCGTAGCCGACTGAACCACGCTTGCGCCGGTCCCCTCAAGGTAGTCGAGAATGCCCGGCACATCAATGCATCAGAGGTGCCATAGAGGGCCATCTAAGCCCGAAATGCGGAGACGTGCTTCGCAGGATCAGAGCCGTCATCGTATGTTTCCAATGCCGACAGCCTGAAGTTGAGGGGTATCGACTTATCCTATACTTCTTGAGTGAAAGGGGACCCGCCTGAGCCACCTTCGCTGGCCTCACCCCACGATTTTTGGAACTTGCACTGGAACTCGTCCAGACGTCGGTTGACTCAGGACAACTAGGCGCTAAACGAGTCATCTACCGAGTCGGATGATACAGTGTCAGGTTCAAAGTGGGGTAGTGTGGCTCGGTAGGGTGCGGGTATGTTTTTCCCAAGCGGACCTCTTAGATCCCTCGCTTGATCTCGGGCTTCTCCGGTCTCGACTTGCTCCCCGCTCGGCCTCTGCCAGGTAGGGTCAGTCGGGGGAGCCGCTAGCCGCACGATCCGAGGAATGAGTGGAGCGAGCGTCTACATCATGCCCCCCATGGTTTGCACTTACTTGGTCAGGCTGAGGAATGCCTCGGATGTTATGGTCGAGGGTCCCATAGTAAGTCTGGGGGGCGACAGCCCCGGGTCGTTGAACAAGCGCCAGTAGTGATCTGGCGTCGAGGCCGGCCCCCGCACCCCCCCCCCCCCCCCCCCCATCTCCGGGGGCGGGGGGGAGGCCTGACTTTCGGGTTTGCTGGAAGGGAAACTAGTCGGTGGTTCTCCCTTGGGGAGAGCTCCTACCAAGAGCTCCTGCGACATGCCCTCCTTCTAGCGCCAAAATGTTAACGAACAAATATATTATGGTTGATGAGTCAGCATGGCTTGGTTCACAAGTCGATGTCGGGAGCCTTCTGTTGGTTGAACTGGATGCCAAGGTCAATCGGGCCCTTGCGACGGGGTGCTGGTTGGCGCTGGTCGGGATCTGGGCTAGTTGATGGCTCACCTTGGGGACGTTGGTCGGGATCCAAGCACCGTTTATGATGAGCTACGTCTCTCCATCTCCGAGGTGGTTGGCAGCTCATCCTCGTACACTAGATGGTGATTCCTAGATTGAGACGCTCACCGCTTATGAGGGTCATCCGCCTGCAAAAATGGCCCTCGTCGGGCGATCCCCGGCCATGGCCCCTCCGACGAGCAAGTTAGTGTGGGGTGGCTTGTTGTTTTTTTATTTTCCCCCCTTTTTGGCTAGAGGTCGGCTAGGGGTTTTATACTATTGCACAAGGGTCGGTAACGCATGGCCGCTGACCCTCGAGGGGTGGAATGAGACTTCTGATCGACCGCCATGTTCGGGACATGCAGAGTAGTGTCATACGGCACCGCTTGAGCTCTCGAGATGGGGCAGGTGGAACAGCTTCTTAGTACGGTTATGACTTGGCATGTGGCATTAATGGTGACGTGTTGGGAGTTCCAAAATATGCCATATCACCCGGTTTTCAAGGTACTGGCGATACCATCGCCTGTGCTAGGCGAGACCACCGCCTGCAGCACTGACATTAGGCGGTACCACCGCCAGTCTAGTAGTACCACTGCCCAGTCTGGTAGTACCACCACTTGACAGTCTCTCAGAGACTGTGTTTGGGCGGTACCACTACCCAGACTAGTGATACCACCGCCTGACATATTTTCAGAGACTGTACCATGATGATTCCACCTATTGGGTCACTGTTTGGACCTTTCACTTAGCCCAACACAGTCCAAACTTGGGCCCAATTGGCCCCTAATTGAGTTGGCCCAATTCTAACCCAATTACACCTAAAACCTACTTCGATCTATATAATTATTATAAAGCTAATTAAATGTTGTCCAACATGTCATTGGTTCATCGACGCTTCGTCCGAATCTTTGACATATCATCCTCTCTTGCGGCCTATTGCCCAATCGACTAGTTGACCTCCGCAACTCCAATTTCCTTGACGTAATTTCCACTCTTCTTGGCCCGCTACCCGAACCCATGGCCCGAAGCTTTCTGTCAATACGTCAACCGATCCTCTGGCTCGACGTCTAATCTTCTGACATGTTTCACTCCGGCCCAACATGATTCTTCCTGCTTTAATTATCTCTCCCTAATCGAAGCTTCCGACATCACTCAAAATGCAGATCAAATCATAAACAATATCAATTGGCTTTATCATTAAAATCCAAGATTCAACAATCTTCCCCTTTTTAATGATGACAACCAATTGATGACGGAGTTAAGCTTAACTCCCCCTATCAATATGCTACATTGATAGAACTCTTTAATTCAAAAAAATTGAATTCAAGTCAAGGCAAATTTAATCATGAAATCATTATAAGTCCAATCAACATGTCATCATAAAATCATGCATAATCTAAAATTTCAATATATCATTCAATGCATGATTGTCATAATATCTTCTCCCCCTTTGTTATCAACAAAAAGAAGAAGTGTAACTATGCAAGTTAGTAAGATAGTAAATATTGAACATGCAAGCTAACAAGTTTAAGAGATATGCAGAGTTTAGCATGTTTGCTTTTCTTTGTAATATTTAAGCTAGTAAGTTTTCGAAAAAGAATGCAAGATAGCATTTTTGCTACTTGTTGAAGTTTGCAAGCTAGTAATTCTTGCTTCCTTTTGCAATGTGCAAGTTGCAAGTTTTAATTTTTGAGATAGGCAAGATAGCACTTTTGCTTCTCTTGAGATTGCAAGATAGCATTTCTTGCTTCTTTTTTAAGATAAGCAAATTAATAAGTTTTGCCTCTCTTTGTAATGTTTTCGAAAAAGAATGCAAGATAGCATTTTTGCTACTTGTTGAAGTTTGCAAGCTAGTAATTCTTGCTTCTTTTTGCAATGTGCAAGTTGCAAGTTTTAATTTTTGAGATAGGCAAGATAGCACTTTTGCTTCTCTTGAGATTGCAAGATAGCATTTCTTGCTTCTTTTTTAAGATAAGCAAATTAATAAGTTTTGCCTCTCTTTGTAATGTGTATATTTATAATTTTTGCTTCTCTTTAGATATGCATGCAAGGTTTTCTATCTTTGAAATGTACAAGCCAACAAATTTATCTCCCCCTTTGTCATTGTCAAAAAAGAATAGAAGAATATAATTTTATAATTCTTATTCCCTTTACAATAATTTTCAAAGTATGACAAGGATAAGGTATCAATTTTATTTCAATATGTTTATGCATAATTATAGTTTCAAATTAAAATATTCACAATTTCAAAACCTTACATTTCATCTTTACTTCATGTATGATACCAATCAATCATCACACTATGGGCATATCATACATGATACTAAAGCATTCATGATGTTAAATATTAAATTAATATTTTTTAAGCATTTATCACTTCATGGTTGTTGGTACCAAACATTCATCATTTATTTTCTCCCCTTTTGTTATAGGCAAAAAGAGAGGAATAGCACAAAGGTGTAAATATTCAAGTAATCACATGGAAGATATCAAGAAAATTTTGATGATGAAATATACTTCATGAATTCAAGGAATTAAAAAAAATCATATCATGAAAGATAAGATCATGTGAATACGAAAAGACATGATTCATATAATAAATCTCCTCTTTAAATAAAATACCAAGAAAAAATTGTAGGAGTACAAAGAAGGGATCTTGATTAAAAAAAAATCTTAAGTAATTCTTAGAAATAAAGATCATGATTTGGATAAAACTCATTCAAATTCAAATCATTAAATCATCAAAACTACTTTCAAGAGATTCAAAATGGCATAAATAACTTTATCAACCTCTTAGTGAAAAATCAATAAGATAGAGAAAAAAAAATTTTCAAGAAAAATGTTTTCCTCTTTTTAGTTGTTTCAATTTAAGTAATTTGATTTCATACAAGAATGTCTTTGTCTTTTATGCCAAACAAATACATGCATCATCATTTAAAAGCAAAGTTCATCACGACAAGATCAATAAGCCATACATCACAAAGATCATTATGCATAATTTTGAAATATAAACTCATTAAGTATGATTTCAAATCATCATTACATTATTTTATCAAGCATGATTTCATAAAATGTTTTTAATCAAAATCATTTTGTTTGTTGTAGTAATGCATTTTCCTTCTTTGCATCAAGGATTCAATCATATCATGAGATATACAAATCATAAATACAAAAAAATTATGTCATGAATGATATAAGATAAAAAATGTAACGCGTAATTCCAAAATATAAAATTTTAAATCATTATGCATCATTAGATCTACAAAATGATCATTTTCAATTAAAATGATTAAGTGAATTTAACTCATCATACTTAGTGCTAGGAGTTAATATGCAATTGTCATGCTCAATTTTTTTTTTTCAAAATCACTAGAAAGATAAGCATGATCCCAAAACTTTTAACATTTTCATTACATCATGCAATTTTCAAAAAACATTATATATAATTTTTTTAAACTAATTTAAAAATAACTCATGAAATGCATCATGTAATTTTGAAATAAAATAAAGAAATTTTGGTTACCTCGTCGTCGAAAGTTGTTAAGGCATAGTTTGCCACATCGCCTTTGTTGGTTTGTTCTTCATCTTCGGATGAACTTGATTCGTCCCAAGCCACCTTGAATATTCTCTTTTTCTTTTGTAGCTTCTTCTTTTTAGATTCATTTTTGTTCTTAGATTCTTGTTTTAAGAATTTTTTTAGCTTTGTAGTCAAGAGTTCAAAGTCGTCATCACTTAGAGCCTTCGCTCGAGTGGTATTCATTTGTTCTAAGTGTCAAATCCTTTATATTCTTTGAAAGGTTATTCCCAACCTCTTCATAAATCATACAACTCATTTCGTAGGTCATCAATGACCCAATCAGTTCTTTAATGGGAAAATGATTCAAGTCCTTTAATTCTTGTATTATCGTGATTTTAGGATCCCAACTTTTTGGAAGGGATCTTAATATCTTGTTAATAAGTTCAAAATTCAAAAAATATTTGCCAAGAGCTTTTAAACTATTGACGACATTCATAAAATGAGTGTACATGTCAACAATAGTTTCACTTCACTTCATACGAAATAACTCAATACATCAAAAGATTAACTTTAGAATCTTTTACTCTACTTGTGCCTTCGTGTATGATTTTGAGTGTGTGCCAAATATCAAAAGCTATTTTACAAATAGATACTCGATTGAACTAATTTTTATCTAAAGCGCAAAATAAGACATTCATAGCATTGGCATTTAAAGAGAAAGTCTTCTTCTCCAACTCATTCCAATCGTTCATTGGAAGAGAAGACCTTTCAAATCTGTTTTCAATAATATTTCATAAATTAAGATTCAAAAAAAGCAAGAAAACTCTCATTCGAGTTTTCCAATAAGTATAGTTTGTCCTGTTGAACATGGGAGAACAAACAATAGAAAAGCCCTTTTGAAAGCCAAAAAATGTCATTTCTGTTGGGTATTAAACCAAACGAGAAAAAACGTGGCTTTAATACTAACTATTATGATCAAGAATGATATAGGGTGAATTAGTGTCGTAGATAAAAACGTCGGTTTGAAAAATCTTCGTACGATAAAGATCGATCTCGGAAGATACCTTGAAATTGAATGCTTGTTCATAAGTGTAGTGAAAGTAAAGTAAAGAGGAAGTGAAGCAATTGCAAAGTAAGTAAATGACAATAATAGAAATGCACACCGATTTATAGTGGTTCGGTCGTCGTGATCTACATCCACTCGCGATTCCTCTTCACTCGAGGCCACCGACTTCCACTACTGATCTTCCTTCAATGGACGAAGATCAACTACCCTTTCACACCCGATTCTCCTTCTGACAGGTTCAGGCGAAAACCTTTACACCCCCACTTACTCCTCTCTTAAACTACACTAACACTTAGAGTTTTTAGAGGAGTTCTTATAAGATTACAATAGCATTTTTCTTCTTTTTTGCTCTAAATTCTTATATATGTTAACCAAGGATGAGAGGTATTTATAGGCCTTAAGTGGATTCAAACTTGAAGCCTAAAAGTGTCTCATCCCCGATTTTTAGGGTATTAGCGGTACCACCGCTTGTGTTGGGCTGTACCACCGCCTACAGTACTGACACTGGGTAGTACCACCACCTGCAATACTAATATTGGGTGGTATCACCGCTCAGTCTGGTGGTACCACCGCTTGATAGTCTCTAGGAGACTATGTTTGGGCGGTACCACTGATTGACACCGTCTCAGAGACTGTGTCATGACGGTTCGACCAATTGAGTCAATGTTTGAGCCTTTCACTTGGCTCAACATAGCTTAAACTTGAGCCCAATTGGCCCCTAATTGAGTTGGCTCAATTACAATCTAATTATGCCTAAAACCTACTTCGATCTAGATAATTATTACAAAGCTAATCAAATATTGTTTGGCATGTCATTAGTTCATCAACGCTTCATTCAAATCTTCGGCGCATCATCCTCTCTTATAGCCTATTGCCCAATCGGCCAGTTAATCTCCGCAACTCCGATTTCCTTGACGTAATTTTTACTCTTCTTGGCCCGATGCTCGAACCCATGACCCGAAGCCTTTACCGATACGTCGATCGATCCTCCGACTCAATGTCCAATCTTCTGATATGTTTCACTCCGACCCAACACGATTCTTCTTGTTTTAATTGTCTCTCCCTGATCGAAGCTTCCTGTGTCACTCAAAATACAGATCAAATCATAAACAATATCAATTGGTTTTACCATCAAAATCCGAGATTCAATAGCTGAGATATTTGTGTTGTTGATTCTGATCCAGTTAGAGTTAGATGACAGAAAGATTTGGTGAGGGGTGTGGTCAAGACATCACTTCCAGAGGGGCCAGAACCATCACCGAAAACTAGCTTGCTAGTGGTGGAAGGCTGCGGAACCAAGCAGTAGGAGAACTTGCTGTTGATGGAGGAACCGAGCTGGGAAATGAGGGAGAGTTGCTTGGCTCCAAGTCCCATGAGCCCACCAGTCCTGTTGCTGAAGGTGCCGCTGCTCTGATGAGAGCACCCGAAGGTGCAGCTGTCGATCTCTGGAGTAGCGGTCGATGGCAGAGTTTAGAAATCAGTGGCAAAGGGCTGCTACTACTTATTCGTTAGTTAGGCAGATCAGAAGAGGGAAGAAGTCTATCGCTGTCTTTCGCATAGGAAGCTTCGGCGGTGTAGCTGGTAGCGGCCACCGAGATCTGTCCTTCGAGGCAAAGGTTCTCACAAGAAGTTCCACCTCCCTATCGGTTCCCAGGGAACGATCGTAGGAGGAGGAGGGGCGACCATTTGGTGCAGATCAGGCGAATGTCTGTCAGCAAGGAAGAAGGGGGAGCAATGCTGGTAAACGCAACACTAGAGGCATCGCAGCGGAGAGGATATGAGATCTTATGTTGCTAACAGAGGGCATGTTGGGCTATAGTGAGCAGACATTAGCACGAAGCGACAGCGAGAGAAGATAGGCGTCGTCCATCAAAGAGGAAAGCGGTGATATGATCATTGATGACCGAAGGTGGCAGCACCTGTGCTTCCTTTGGGAGCGTCGTCCATGAGAAATAAAGAACAAAGAGGGATGCAGCACCATCGGGAAAGGAGAAGAGAGAGGGATGACACAGTGGATAATGGCGTGGACCTCTTGTCACTGTCAATCGGTGGGGATGGCTAAGTTCCACTTCACAGATCTGGTTTGGAGATTGCTCTGGAGCATAGGCAATGATATGGTCTTCTCCGAAGAAGCTATTTGTAGTGCGGTAGAGATTAGAGAGCTGCAGTAGTTTTTTACCGAACGAGAATTACGATACAAAAGATGATGGATTAGAGCAATGAGATTTTATCATGTAGTCAAAAAAATCTTATCTGCTATCATCTACATCTTCAACTTTTGAAGTCTTGAATTTTTCGAGCTCTGTCTTCACTAATAATAACAAAGCATGAAACATATTCTTTTTCTTGATAACTTCAAATTTTAATTTTTGATATTTGTAATTGTGATATGATGCTCATAAAAACCACATATTTTGGATAAATTTCCTAAAGAAGTTTAACTATCCCTTTTCTTGCATGGCATATTCCGTTTTCAAAATTTACATAACCACCCCGATGATTAAAAAATGATAATTTTATTCTGAAGAAGTGTTCTTTTGAACATTATCTTTCAGACAGTTTGTTTCCCGTAATTTATTGGATAATTTCCATAAATATGCTTCTTACCACAGTAACTACGTGAACGACCTAAATTCTCCTACTTTGTGCATGTCTTTTAACCTAATTTATTGACCATGAAACGGGTGATACTAGACGCCCAAGTATCGAGATAGAGGTGATGATACGACACTTCATGTGACTCAGTTATTCTGCAATCCCCACGGCATATATCTTACGGGTCTCATCAGAGTGTCCTGCACAAGGCTGGCTGCAGGTCTGCAACTAATTTTGTGGCTTGTCCAGAGGACATGGGATCCAATTAGGTGACTGCACGGTAGTAGCAGGAAGTGTTCATGCCAGTCTCTCCTGCTGAGCAACGAAAGACTAAGAGGCCTATCCGTAAGAACATTGGGACCCACACGATGGGTTTCTCCACACAGTTAAATTTATGATGTTTAAAATAAATGATGGAAGGGGGGAACAATTAAAATATTTATCAATTAAAATAGCTGACGACTCCAAATTTAGGAACTCACACCGCCTTTTACTGAAGGGTTAAACGGCGGGGCGGTTTGTGACGACGCCACCACAAGTGCGCCCCCTTTGTTTGCGAAGAGTTAAAAAGCCGGAGCGGTTTCACAAGGCAGACGGCTGTTATTAGAGTTTTGAGGGACTAATTTAAGGCCACGCAAGTTATGTCGGTCATCCCGTCCAGGCTTATCGACATCGATACCTTGCTTTGGTCCCAAGCAAATAAGAATGATTTGCCCTCCCTTCCGTCTCTCTCTCGCCCCATCCGCGAAGGTGCAGCCGCTACCCTTCGTCGTCTTTTTTTTTTCCCGGTTTTTTACAGTTTACTCCACAGATTTGCTACTAACCAAAACTTAAAAGTAGTTCTTTTCCAACAAAGAGATAGCAAATATGAAAATTTCTTCGGCGGCACAAATAATTCTCTCCCGTGGCAGTTATGGTGTCATTCTCTTGTTTGTTGGAGTCTGCTTATCTGTGTTTGTGTCATAATGCAATTATAGCCCCATCGTTCTTCGCAGTTGCTTTGGTTTGTCCGAGTTTGTCGTTGGCAGGTGCGGAAGAGAAAAAAAAAATGATTCCTTTATGTTGATTCGCTTAGTGCGTATAATTTTATTTGATTTCATGGATTGGCATGCCAACGTAGCGTGTCTCGGTAGGGAAATGCTTGTTTTCTTTTCTTTATTTTTATGGGAGGGTTATTTTCTTTTTCTTTTTTTTTTGGGAGAGAGGGTTCATTGTTTCCTCCTCTGCAATGCTTTGTTTTCTGCAATTAATGATTCTGATTCGTTGCAATCTGTCCGCGTTATATTCAGACTCAGGTACTTGCAACCCACGTCTTCTCTTTTTATTTTGCCTCCTAATCCGTGATTCAGAACTGTAAGAGAATAAAAATCATTTTGGAAACGAATATAAAAAACTACATTTAGATGAGTATACTTCAACTGTTTCTTCAACATGGTCTGGTATTAATTCTTGTCGTTTGGATTTCAGATTATATTTCTGGACGTACTTCGCTGATCATGTATTTAATGAGCTCTTCCTGTTTGATTGAATGCTGCTAAGGAAACAGTCAATATATCCATTGGAATGTTTGACTTGTTTTATCTAGAATATGGAGGAAAAACCATTCCCAGCGTGGTCTAGATCTGTGGAGCATTGCTTGAAAGAGCACAATGTCAAATTGGGCAAGGGTTTAAGTTCTTTTGAAGCTGAAAAGAGGCGGGAGATGTACGGATGGAATGAGCTTAAGAAAGAGAAAGGAAAGCCTTTGTGGCGTCTGATCTTACAACAATTTGATGATATGCTTATCAAGATTCTCCTTGTGGCTGCATTTATCTCGTTTGTACTTGCTTACCTGGAGGGAAATGAATCTGGCCACACAGAGCTTGAGGTGTATGTGGAACCACTTGTGATCTTTTCGATTCTTATCATTAACGCAGTGGTGGGTGTCTGGCAGGAGACAAATGCTGAAAAGGCCCTTGAAGCCCTGAAGAGCATGCAGTGTGAATATGCTAAGGTTCAGAGAGATGGGCGCTATATTCCTGACTTGCCTGCCCGAGAGCTAGTCCCGGGGGATATTGTGGAAATAAGGGTTGGAGATAAGGTCCCTGCAGACATGAGAATAGCAACTTTAACTACCTCAAGTTTCAGAGTTGAGCAAAGCTCGTTGACCGGGGAAAGCATGCCAGTGATCAAAGGGACAAGCCCTGTGCTTTTAGATGATTGTGAATTGCAAGCAAAAGATTGCATGCTGTTTGCAGGAACTACTGTTGTCAATGGTGGCTGTATTTGTATCGTAACTAGCATTGGTATGAACACCGAAATAGGAAAGATTCAGGCTCAAATCAGTGAAGCTTCACAGGAGGAGCAAGACACACCCCTCACAAAGAAGCTAGATGAGTTTGGCGAAACTTTGACTACTGCAATTGGGATAGTTTGTTTGGTAGTTTGGGCCATGAACTTCCGGAATTTTATAACTTGGGATAGTGTAAACACATCAATGTGGAATTTTTACTTTTCATTCGAGAAATGCACATATTATTTCAAAATATCAGTAACCCTTGCCGTGGCGGCTATTCCTGAAGGTCTTCCAGCTGTAATCACAACATGTTTAGCTTTGGGTACTAGGAAGATGGCTCAAAAACATGCAATAGTTAGGAAGCTTCCAAGTGTGGAAACTTTAGGATGTACAACTGTAATATGTTCAGATAAGACTGGAACACTAACAACCAACCAGATGTCTGTGAATGAATTCTTTACTGTCGGTGAGAAGCTGTCTACTATTCGAGTGTTTCATGTAGATGGTACAACGTACAATCCAAAGGATGGAGGAATAAGTGGTTGGTGCAACCGCAACATGGGTGAGAGCTTGCAGGCTCTAGCGGAGATATGTGCAATCTGCAATGATGCTGGAATTTATCGTGACGGTTATCTTTTCCGTGCTACAGGTTTGCCTACAGAGGCAGCTCTCAAGGTTCATGCTATATACAAATTGACTTGCATTTATCATACAAGCATGTACCATTTTACATATATTACACTGTGAAATGATTACTTATTCAACATTACACCCTAATGAACTCATGATAAAATATGTTACATATTTTTTGCAGATATTTGAATGTAATGTGCGAAAATAAGTGTAATGGTAATAGAATGTAAAGCGACTAGTGAATAAACAATGTAATTATAAATTTTGAAATGCATCTGAATAATGCTAACCAAGCTTGTGCAAAGTAAATAGTAACTGCATAATGGTAGACTGCATGATTACTGTTTGAGGGCAGATTTATAATAAAGCACTGAGTAAGGTATTTTATGCATTTCTTATGATACATAATTGAAATTTAATGTTGTATATTTCTAGAACAACATAGTGCCTTCAATAAAGTTACGTGGCATTATATCGATTTATACATAACCAACTTTGAATGTTTACCAAAATTTCTCATCTTTCCATATAAACAATAAAAAATTATGCATTTCAAGCAAAAAGCAGTTAAACAAGCAAATTTTTCTATTTTTATTGTTTAATGTTATTCTGAATTTTTAAATTAGCCCATGTATCTTATCTTTTCTATATATTTTTATTCTTCTCATGCATCGTAAATTATCTGATAATATTATCCTTCTTAAAGGTACTGGTTGAGAAGATGGGACTTCCTGGTGCAAAAGTAAGGAACAGATTTCGTGACACAGAGTTTGCTTCTGACTTTTCCATCAACCATAATACTATAAGATTAGGTGAGGAGAAATATGTTTTTCTCTTTGGTCTTTCAGACTATACTAATTGTCAAGAAAATTTCTTTTTCTGATTCAATTATTTCTGAGACAGACTGTTGTGAGTGGTGGACAAAGAGATCTAAGAGGCTTGCGGCATTGGAGTTCGATCGTGTGCGCAAGTCTATGAGTGTTATTGTCCATAGACCAACTGGAAGCAACCATCTTCTTGTGAAGGTGCTTGATCGTTATGATTTACTTCTATTGCATTTGGATTAGAGTAAAATTCTATTTTCTGAAAAACCTCTAATTGTTTTTAAGGCAGTCTTAAGTCTCAACTATTTTGTCCCCATTATTCTATAAATCATCTCTCCCTTCTTTTTTTTGAAGTTGAAAGGAGGTACATCCTGCATTTATTTCATGAGAATTAAACTACTAGTAATAGAAGTGAAAGACACAAGACCTGTTGTTGGCTTCATATGGCTCTAATCTAAGAAGCACGAACACATGCTTTTGGTGGATGTGTCCGTGTCCGACCCATGTGGTGGATGTGTCCGTGTCCGACATGGGTCGGACACGGACACGACCGAACACATGTTCGACATGTCTCCAGCTGTCTTTTTTATTTATTCTGATTTCTATTTGTGGGACATGGCACCGCTCCCACTTCACTCCTTGGCGCTTTATCATGTGGCCCTCACATGTGGTGCTGCACTCAGATTCTGCATGGAGACGAATGTTAAGATCGGAGCGGCACTAAGAGGGGGAGGGTGAATTAGTGTAGCAGATTAAAATTTGTAAATTTGAAAACGATTTCGTATATGCATAGAGATTTCAATTCGTCAATGACTTGGAGAAAGTAGCTCGAGTAAAGTGAGAAGATGAAAACCAAAAGCTTGCTGCTATGTAAATAACGGTTTTAGAAAAGTAAATATTCACACATTCAAGGAACACACCAATTTAAAGTGGTTCAGTCAAAACGACCTACATCCACTTGCGAAGCCTTCTTCAATGAGGCTCTTAACTTCCACTAGCAAATCATTTTGAAGGGGAAGGACAAATACCCCTCTTATAACCTTTTACAAGTGGTTCACACTCTTACAAATTTTCAAAGAGAAAGAGGGAGGTGAACACTCAAGCTATTGAAAACAAAACTTGCTAAAGACTTTGCTAAAGCTTTTATCTCAATCTCTTGCTTCTCAAAAGTTGTCTTCTCTGCTGAGAATTGAGGGGTATTTATAGACCCCAAGAGGATTCAAATTTGGGCTCCAAATTTTGAATTCCTTTGGGTTCCCGGAGCTGGTGGTGCCACCGCTTGTCAATGTCACATTGATCGTTTACTGGCGGTGCCACCGCCTGACCTTACGGGTCACTGGTTGGGCTTCAAATCTGGCCCAAACCGGGTCATATTCGGGCCCAGTTGGCCCCTAACCAGGATATAAGATTATTTCTTAATCCTAACCCTAATTACATGCAAATTATGAAAACAAGACATAATCCTAAGCAGATCTTTTAACCGGCAACGTCGAGTTTCCTTCCGGTGAGCTTTCCGACGATCTTCCGACGGACTTCTGATACACCCTCGGATTTCTTTCGGCGGACTCCCAGCAGGCTCCCGATCTTGTGGCGAGTTCAACGAGTCTTTGGCAAGTAGCCGAGCCTTCTCGGTGATCTCCGCGAACCTCCGACGATCTCTTCGGCAGACTTCCGAAATCATCGACAAGTCCCCGATTTCTTCTCGGTTGGTTCCGGCAGCACTTCCGACAAATCTTCGGACTCTCGGCGGACTCTTGAACACCCATCGAACTTGACTCCGGTAGACTTTGCTTTATGTCTTCAATCTATCGTAGTTAATTCTGCACACTTATCTCAATAATATAGAATAGATCAATTAACCCATCAATTGATTTTATCATCAAAATCCGAGATTCAACAATCTTTCCCTTTTTTATGATGACAATCAATTGATGATAGAGTTAAACATAACTCCCCCTATCTAAATGTCATATAATGAGAAGATAAAAACACTTAAATTCAATCTCTTTGAATTCAAGCCTAAACCGATAAGTTTTATCCGTTGAACTTATTGTTATTCTCAATAAGCATGAGCAAATACGAAACTTCGTATTTCTCATAATTTCAAGCTATGAAAATTATTTTTAAGTCGAATGATAAAAGGCAATTATCATTTCGACAAGAGATATGAACTTTTAACATGAATTTCATGATATAAATGTAAGGCATGATTTCATATGATCAACCAATCTAAGAACTTGCGATATTCTCAAAGAGTTTTGCGATGCATATAAGACATTTGCATTACACAAGCTTTTGCAATTCATATAAGTCATGCTATCGATGCATGTAAAACACAAGCTTTTGCAATTCATATTAGTCATGCTATCGATGCATATAAGACATTTGCATTACACAAGCTTTTGCAATTCATATAAGTCATGCTATCGCATTGGCACAAGTCATCAATATTTTACTCATTCTTCTCCCCCTTTGTCATCAACAAAAAAGGAGATGAGACTTTTGAGTATACAATTTGTGATTAAAAATTCACCATTAAGATCGATCATTCAGCATTCATAAGATTATACAAAATTCATCTTATAACAACGAGTTCAGTAATCGTCCAAGATTCATATTATTAGAAAGAAAATCAGCATTTATCCAAACTTCATATCATTCGAAAGAAAATCAGCATTCATCCAAAATTCATCTAAAAAAGAATCAGCATAGCTTTCATACAAAAAGAACAAAGATGACAAAGCTTTAACTTGGCATTAAGAGTAATTATACAAGGATCGCATGTCAAGGTAATAGAATAAGAAAGCATATCGATTAATCCTTAGGAGGAAATCCATTGTTCTTATACATGACATCTATCTTTTGATTCATTTGTCATAGTTCTTTAAAATTTCAACTTGCTAAGATTGAATTTGCTCTTGCTGTGATTTGAGTTGCTCTTGTGATTTGATCTGATGCAATTCTGCCATAATAAGATCTTCAGAGAATGAAGCAGGAGCAGATTATGAAGGTGCTGCACCAAAGGGACTAGGAGGAGGAGATTCATTTCCCCTAAAAATTGGTGTTTCGGGGTGTTCTACTAGTGGGGGAATTGGATCAGTCATTCTAGGTTGCCTAATTCATATACCATTGCTAAAAGTGCATCTAAGTCTTTTGAGTAAGTTTTTATTGATGGTATTAAATCGATCAACTTGAATTATTTCTTCATTGGGTGAGACACAAATATTATGGGCAAGTATTAATTGAGTGACTAACCCCCCATATGGTAACATTATGTTTTTAGCTATTATATCCTGCATTTGTTGCCGGATTAAGTATCCAAAACAATTATGTTGTCCGGTCATAATTCAATACATGGTGCTTAGCTCTATTTGACTTATTTCATCAAGATGAAATTGCTTAGGAAGTAGTATGCTAGTCATGATGTGATGAAGAATTTTAGAGTTAAAGGGCAGTAAGTGCTTGCAACTTTTAGATATCATGCCTAGATTTGTATTTGCAAAAATAGTTTCTAAGGCTTCGGAGTAAGTTGCTCCGATTATATTGACATCCCATTTATTTCTAAAATAACAGCCCCTATCTTTTACGGTAATTTCAATTAGTTCACAAATAGTGTTATCAATGATTTGAATTTGTGTTCCTAAAAGATAGGTTGTTAAGCTATCATTGTTCACACATAGGTTTGCGTAAAATAACCTAACCAACCTAGGATAAATTGGTTCATTGATTTGTAGGAGAGGTAAGACATCTAAATCTACAAACCATCTAATGGGTTCTAGGTTTCCATGTTTATCTAAATCAAAATGTTTGCCCTTATGTATAGTTCTTGTTTCGAAATTAGGAAACTTAAGAGCTACTTCATTAGATCTAAAAAAGTTTTGGTCATAGGAATCTCCTTCCACCCTCTTCCATTTTGTTCTTGTTGATCTCTTAAGAGCCATGCCTAAACAAGATGATAAATCAAGGAAAAAACTATGAAGAGTAGGCAAAATAATGAGAAGAAGAAGGAAAGATTTCATATTTTATCTTATGGAGAATTCCTTAGAAGATAGAGAGCTTGATCAAACAAGAATCCCTCTCTTAGGCTTCTAAAGGTTAGAATGAGGGTGAGAGAGGTTTAGAGAGTTTTGTGGGAGTTCTAGGGAGAGATTCTCGCCGGCCCTAACTCTTCCACTTATATGTGGATTCTCGGGCGGTTCCACCGCCAATCAGAGCGGTGCCACCGCCTGGGGACTGAGCGCCCAAGCGGTGCTACCGCCGGTTCTGGCGGTGCCACCGCTGGCGTGCCAAAAATTTTCTTTCCCTTCCCCTTTTTTGTTTTCAGAGGTGTTTGATTCAAGATAGGATAGGATCTTGGATTGTTCTTTAAGATGTCATTTGAAATCGAAAAAGAAGGAAGAAGTCAAATCCATGAAAACCGGAAAGAGGAAAAAAAAAAACTTCGGAAAATACATACAATCAAGTTTATTCACAAGGACAATTTAACATGCCTAGTTCCCTTCTAATAAAGTCAAATTGGTCTTCATTTAAGGCTTTTGTAAAAATGTCTGCTAATTGATTTTTTGTGTCAATAAACTCTAGAATGATATTATTGTTAAGGACATGATCGCGTATGAAATGATGCCTAATGTCGATATGCTTAGTCCTAGAGTATTGAATTTGATTTTTGGTAAGACAAATGACACTTGTATTATCACATTTTATGGGAATGTTCTTCAAGTAAATTCTATAGTCTTATAATGTATTCTTCATCCAAACAACTTGTGCACAGCATACACTTGCAGCAATGTATTCGGCTTCCACCGTAGATAGTGCAACTAAATTTTGTTTCTTGGAAGTTCAAGAAACAAGTATATGTCCTAAAAATTGGCATGTTCCGGATGTGCTTTTCCTATCTATCCTACATTCGCCAAAATCGGCATCTGCATAAGCTATTATATTAAATTTGTCGGATTTCGGATACCACAATCCTAAATTGGGAGTTACTTTAAGATATCTAAAAATTCTTTTAACATTTTTAAGATGAGATAATTTCGGATTGGATTGAAACTTAGCGCAAAGTCCTACACTAAAAATGATATCCGGTCTAGTCGTGGTGAGGTAAAGTAGACTACCTATCATTCCCCTATACGTTTTTTGATCAAAGTTTTCACCATTTTCATCCATATCTAATTTAGTTGAGGTACTCATAGGAGGGTTTATCGCTTTTGAACCATCCATGTTAAAACGTTTTAGCAATTCTAATGTATATTTAGATTAATTAAGGAATATACCATCACTAAGTTGTTTAATTTGCAATCCTAAAATGAAGGTTAAGTCACCCATTAGACTCATTTCAAATTCATGACTCATACATTTGGCAAATGATTCACATAGTGATTCATCCGAAGAATCAAAAATAATATCGTCAACATAAATTTGCACAATAAGAAAATTATTTTCAAAGTGTTTGATGAACAATATAGTATCAACCTTGCCTTTGGTAAAATTATTTAAAATAAGAAAGGAACTAAGTCTTTCATACCAAGCTTTAGGAGCTTGTTTCAAGCCATAAAGAGCTTTAGTCAATTTGAATACATGATTAGGAAGAAGAGAATTTTCAAATCCGGGAGGTTGTTCGACATAAACTTCTTTGGAAATGAAACCATTCAAGAAGACACTTTTGACATCCATTTGAAATAGTTTAAAATCGTTACTACTAGCATAGGCAAGGAGCATCCTAATGGCTTCTAACCTTGCCACAAGAGTGAAGGTTTCTTCATAGTCGATACGTTCTTCTTGGTTGAAACCTTTGACCACTAGTCTAACCTTGTTTCTAACCACGATACCGCATTTGTCTTGCTTGTTTCTAAAGACCCATTTAGTGCTAATGACTAAATGGTCACTAGGTCTAGGAACACATACCTCATTCCTCTCAAATTGGTTCAATTCTTCTTGCATTGCAATAACCCATGAATCATTTTTCAAGACCTCGTCGATGCATTTAGGTTCAATTTGAGAAAGGAAGGCGGCGTTAGCACAAAAATTCTTGAAGGAAGAACGAGTTTGAACCCCTTTTGATGTATCTCATATAATTAGCTCCTTTGGATGAGCATCCATATACTTCTATTCCTTAGGTAAGGAAGAAGAAGCATCCAAGTTGCTATTTTGAGGTGAGGGTTCACATAAATTTAAATTATCAAAACCAAGATCATCATCAAAATCATTTTTATTTAACTCGAAAATTTCATTAAAAACTACATAAATAGATTCTTCTATAACTAAGGTTCTTTTGTTAAAAACATGAAAAGCCTTAGAAACGAAAGAGTAACCAAGAAAGATGCCTTCATCGGATTTGGCATCGAATTTTCCTAGGGCATCATTTTCATTCAAAATAAAGCATTTGCAACCGAAAACTTTAAAATAAGAAACATTTGGTTTTTTGTTATTCCATAATTCATAAGGAGTTTTGATAGAGATGGTCTTATTAGAACCTTATTCATTACGTAGCAGGTCGTATTAACGGTTTCGACTCAAAAATACTTGGGTAGACTATGTTCATTCAACATAGTTCTTGCCATTTCTTGTAGATTTTTATTTTTTCTTTCAACTACTCCATTTTGTTGAGGATTTCTCGGAGTGGAGAGGTTGTGGTTATATCCATTAGATTCATAAAAGCTTTGGAAGTCACGGTTTTGAAATTCGCCACCATGATCGCTCCGAATTGATGAAATCATGAAGCCTTTTTCGTTTTGAGTAAGTTTACAAAATTTAGAGAAGCATTTGAAACAATCACTTTTGTGAGCCAAGAAATAGGTCCAAGTGTATCTACTATAGTCATCTACAATTACAAAGGCATATTTGCTTCATCCTAGACTCGTCGTGTCAATTGGTCCAAATAAGTCCAAATGGATCAATTGTAATGGTCTAGTGGTGCTAATTTGATTTTTTAGTTTAAAACTAGTTTTTATTTGTTTACCTAGTTGACACGCATCACATATTTTGTCCTTAACAAACTTCATATTGGGAATCCCTCGTACTAATTCTCTAGATAAGATCTTATATATTAGTTTCATACTTGCATGGCCTAATCTCCTTTGCCAAAGCCAAGCATCATAATTTAAAGCGGAGAAGCACATTTCATTGCTTAGTTCGTCAAGGTTGATGGTGTAGACGTTATTTTGTTTTAAAGCAATCATTGACATATTATTGTTTGGTTTTTCAATAATGCACGCATTAGATTCAAATCTAACGATGTAACCTTTATCACATAATTGACTAATACTTAAGAGATTATATTTTAATCCATCAATTAGTAATACATCATCAATTGAAAAACTTGATTTGTTACCTATGGTTCCCTTGCTAATGATTTTGCCTTTGTTGTTGTCTCCGAAGGTGATGTACCCTTCTTCTTTGCTAGTGAGCATAGAGAAATGAGATGAATCTCCAGTCATGTGTCTTGAGCATCTACTATCAAGATACCATCTCTTACTTTTAGCTTGTGGGTTTATCTACAAAAGATGATGGTTTTTAGGTACCCATTTGATTTTGGGTGCCTCAAAAATTGATTTACCAGTTTTGTTATTCATCATTGAAGTATTTATAGTTCCTTTAGGAACCCATATCAACTTATGTGGATTAATTTTTCTAAATGGACATTTGTAAGCAATATGTTCGGATTTACAACAAAAGTTGCATTTTAAACAAGGTGAAACATGTAATGTGGGTCCTTTAATGAAAGTGGTAGGATTTTGGTGATATCCTCTCATAAAACCAATTTCACTTCTATTTGCAACGTGACCCTTGTTTGCAAGGATCATGTCCAATCCCTTGCTACCGACCTTAAACTTGTTTAAGGTCTCTTTAAGTAGCAAATTTCTATTTTTTATTGCTTCTAAGTTTTTACACTTAGAGCATGGAGGAGTTTGAAGACTATCAAGCTTCTTTTGTAGTAAGACATGCTCTTTCTTTAAAAGATTAAACTTCTGATAGAAAGTTCATCGAAAGATAAATCTTCATTAATTAAATTATATACCTCTTCTCCTAAAGCCATTAGCGCGAAGTTTGCCTCCTCTTTGTTGCTAGCTTCTTCACTTTCGGAATCACTTGAATCGTCCCAAGTAGCTTTTAAAGTTTTCTTCTTCTTTGGTTGCTTCTTCTTGGCTTGGGGGCATTCATTTTTCAAGTGCTCTGGCTTCTTGCATTCATAGCATATTACTTGATCTTTTTTATGTTCAAATTTGTTTTTGGTGTTATTTTTGAATTAAAAGTGCAATGTCATTGTCACTGTCCTCATCACTTGATGTTCCTTTCAAGTGGTCTTCTTGTGATGTAAGCGCCATATCCTTCCTATTCTTTGGAAGAGGGTTCTCGAGCTCTTCATGAGCATGACACGTCATTTCGTAGGTTATTAGAGACCCAATAAGTTCTTCGAGAGGAAATGTTTTAAGGTCCTTAGCCTCTTGAATGGCCGTAACTTTTGGATCCCAACTTTTTAGAAGGGATCTTCAGATTTTAGTTATTAGTTCAATGTTAGAAAAATCTTTACCAAGAGCTTTGAGTCCATTAATGACATCCGTGAAACGGGTGCATATATCTCCGATGGACTCACTTGGTTTCATTCGGAAAAGTTCGTAAGAGTGCACAAGAATGTTGATTTTGGATTCTTTCACTCGGCTAGTGCCTTCATGAGTGACCTCAAGAGTTCTCCAAATATCAAAAGCCGAATAACAAATTGAAACATGATTAAATTCATTTTTGTCCAATGCACAAAACAAGGCATTCATAGCCTTTGTATTTTAAGTAAAAACCTTCTTTTCCGATTCATCCCATTCGCTCATCGGAAGAGAAGATTTTTGAAATCCGCTTTCGACAATAGTCCAAAGCTCGAAATCCATGGAAATGAGGAAGATCCTTATTCGAGTCTTTCAATACGTGTAATCCGACTCATTAAACATAGGTGGACGTGTAATAGAATGACCCTCAAGCATACCGGAGTAAGCCATCTCTCTTGGGTATTAAACCAAATATGAGAGTGAGCCTGCTCTGATACCAATTGTTAGGATCGGAGCGGCACTAAGAGGGGGGGGGGGTGAATTAGTGCAGCGGATTAAAATTTGTAAATTTGAAAACGATTTCGTAAATGCGTAGAGATTTCAATTCGTCAATAACTTGGAGAAAGTAGCTCGAGTAAAGTGAGAAGATGAAAACTGAAAGCTTGCTGCTATGTAAATAACGGTTTCAGAAAAGTAAATACTCACACATTCAAGGTACACACCAATTTAAAGTGGTTCGGTCAAAATGATCTATATCCACTTACGAAGCCTTCTTCAATGAGGCTCCTAACTTCCATTAGCAAATCACTTTGAAGGGGAAGGACAAATACCTATCTTACAACATTTTACAAGTGGTTCACACTCTTACAAATTTTCAAAGAGAAAGAGGGAGGTGAACACTCAAGCTATTAAAAACAAAACTTGCTAAAGACTTTGCTAAATCTTTTATCTTAATCTCTTACTTTTCAAAAGTTGTCCTATACTGAGAATTGAGGGGTATTTATAGACCCTAAGAGGATTCAAATTTGGGTTCCAAATTTTGAATTCCTTTGAGTTCCCGGAGATGGCAGTGCCACCGCCTGTCAATGTCATTTTGACCGTTTACTGGCGGTGCCACCGCATGTCAGTGGCGATGCCACCGCCCGATCCTTTGGGTTCTGGGCGGTGCCACTGCCCGACCTTACGGGTCACTGGTTGGGCTTCAAATCTGGCCCAAACCAAGTCATATTTGGGCCCAGTTGGCCTCTAACCAGGATATAGGATTATTTTTTAATCTTAACCCTAATTACATGCAAACTATGAAAACAAGACATAATCCTAAGCAGATCTTTTAACTGGCAACGTCGAGTTTCCTTCCGGTGAGCTTTCCGGCGATCTTCCGACGGACTTCCGATACACCCTCGGATTTCTTCCGGTGGACTCCCAGCAGGCTCCCGATCTTGTGTCGAGTTCAGCGAGTCTTTGGCAAGTAGCCGAGCCTTCTCGGCAGTGATTGCAAAAGGCGCTCGGGCGCTCGCCTAGGCGCTCGGGCGAGGCGAGGCGAGGCCCGAGCGCCTCGCTAATGTCCCAGGCGGCGTGCTTCAAACAGGCGCCGCCTGGGCGCTCGCCCGAGCCCAGGCGCTGGGCGCTTCGGGCGAGCGCCTGGGTAAACCAAGGCGACCGAACCAGAATTTTAGGTTTGGTTCGGTCCTGGTTCGGTTGTTAGTTGGTTCAATCGAACCAACTAAACCGATATAACCCCAACCCAAACCCTAACCCAACACTAACCTACTGCCGCTGTCGCTCTCGATCGCGATCGCGATCTCGTCGCTCGCTGCCGCTGCTCCCGCTGACGCTGCTCGCGCCTCCCGCGAGCCTTCCCGCTGCTCGCGCCTCCCGCAAGCCCTCTCGCTGCTCGCGCCTCCTGCGAGCCCTCCCGCGAGCCCTCTCGCTGCTCGCGTCTCCTGCGAGCCCTCTCGCTGCTCGCGTCTCCTGCGAGCCCTCCTGCGAGCCTTCCCGCTGCTCGCGCCTCCCTCGAGCCCTCCCGCGAGCCTTCCCTCTGCTCGCGACTCCCGCTGCTCGCGCCTCCCGCGAGCCCTCCCAGCTGCCGCGAGCCCTCCCTCTGCTCGCGACTCCCGCGAGCCCTCCCGCTACTCGCGCCTCCCGCTCCCTTTCCTTTTCCCCCCGCCGCTCGCCGCTGCTTCCTTTCTCCGTCAAGCTCAGACTGCTCAGTATACTCTTAAATCTTAATATTAAGTTTATTTGAATTTTGAAATGATTAATTTTCATTAATAGATTAATAATATATTATTTTGATTTTAATGTTATTAATTTTGTGATTTTGTATCTTAGATTTTTTTAATTTAATAGCATATTTTTATTTAAAATTTTAAATAATTATATTTATTAATTATATTATATATTTTTATATTTTAGCGCCTCGCTTCGCTCGGGCGAGCGCCTAGGCGAGCGCCTAGCGCCTCGGGCGTTTTTGGACCTTAACGCCTTTTGGCGCATAGCGCTTTTTAAATCACTGCTTCTCGGTGATCTCCGCGAACCTCCGACGATCTCTTCGGCGGACTTCCGAAAACTTCGACAAGTCCCCGATTTCTTCTCGGTTGGTTCCGGCAGCACTTCCGACAAATCTTCGGACTCTCGGCGGACTCTCGAACACCCATCGAACTTGACTCCTGTAGACTTTGCTTTATGTCTTCAATATATCGTAGTTAATCCTGCATACTTATCTCAATAATATGGATTAGATTAATTAACCCATCAATTGATTTTATCATCAAAATCCGAGATTCAATAATGAATTGTCGACATTGAAAGGAAAAAAATCTAGAGATCAATGATTTCAATAGGCGCTCGAGTGCTCGCCTAGGCGCTCGGGCGAGGCGAGGCGAGGCCCGAGCACCTCGTTTCACTTCCGGACGATGCGCTTCAAAGAGGCGTCGTTTGGGCGCTTCGGGCGAGCCCCTGGGTTAAACCTGTTGTATCTCGGATTTTGATGATGAAGTCAATTGTCATGTGTTATCTAATCCATATGTTGAGATAAGTGTGCAGGATTAACTACGATGAAAGTAAGACATGCAGCAGGAGTTGAGCCGGAGTCAAAGACTATGATCACGTTTGGAGTTCGAGAGCTCGACGGAAGTCCGGAAGGTTATCGGAGCTTGCTAAAAGAAGCTCGTCGGAACTCGCCAAATCGATCGTCGCAAGTCCAGGAGTTTGCCGGAAGTCCGTCGGAGCATCACCGGAGGTTCGTCGGATATTCGTCGGAAGTTCATCGGAAGCTCGCCGGAAGAAACGATTGACGCACCGGAGCAAGCTGTAGTAAATGTCTTAAGAATTGTCGTAGTTAGTATGTAGATTAAGTTAGGAATGGGAGGTGATCCCATTAACTTAATCTGGGGGCAATTGGGCCCTTGACAGACCCATATTGGGTCGAATGGATCAACCCATTCGAACCAGAATTCCTACTAGGCGGTGGCACTGCCTAGGAGAGGGTCTCCTAGGAAAGTTGGGCGGTGCAACCGCCCCAGGCAAGCGGTGGCACCGCCTGAGCTCAGTCTCTGAGCGAGACTGGGCGGTGCAACCGCCCCTGACAGGCGGTGGCACCGCCAGGGCTCAGTCTCCGAGCGAGACTAGGCGGTGCAACCGCCCCAGGAAGGCGGTGGCACCACCAGGGCTCAGTCTCTGAGCGAGACTGGGCGGTGCAACCGCCCCTGTCAGGTGGTGGCACCATCCAGAAGCTCAGTCTCCGAGCTGCTAGGCGGTTGTACTGCCCAAGTCAAGAGGTGGTACCGCCAGGACCCCGGAAATCCGGGAAAAGACATTTTTAAGCTCAAAATTCAAACTAGTTTGGGGCCTATATATACCCCACCCTTTCCTGCATGAAAGGGCACCGAAAATCCAATCTTACTCTGTGATTTTTAGAGCTCAAAAGTGTTGTAAAGGCTAGAAGTTCTCCTCCCTCTTTTTCCAAGTTTTAATCTTTCAAGAGTGGAGAGAAAAGTTTGTAAGGGTTGTCTCTTAAGCCCGTCAAAAGGAGTGAAACTGTAAAAGGGTGGTTGGCCTTCGCCTATTGAAGGAAGGCCTCTAGTGGACGTCGGTGACCTCGTTGGTGGAGGAAGCCAAAAGTGGATGTAGGTCAAGATTGACCGAACCACTATAAATCTCGGTTTGCATTTACTTTGAGCATTTTATCTTTACTGCAAACCTCCTCAATAGCTTACTGCCTTCTGCTCTTTTACGAACTCACTTTCAAGTTAAGTTTCCGAAAACGGTTTTACATTCCGATTTCTATCTTAACTACAAACTTCCTGCCTTATTTACTTCAAATACATTTCCGTAAGCTTTCAAAGTTATTATTTGCACGAAACGACTTTTACGTTGGAATCGGATTTCAACGTACGAACGCAGTTTTAATCGTCGAAAGTTTTCCGCTGCACTAATTCACCCCCCCGCCCCTCTTAGTGCTCTTGATCCTAACAAAACCAAGCGATTGAACCAGCGTTTTAGGTCTGGTTTGGTCTCCGATGCTTTAGTTGGTTTAATCGAACCAATTAAAGCACCTATATTAGCTACCGCTGCCCAACCCTAACCCTGCTTGCGTTCACGCTACCGCTGCTGCTGCTCGCCGCCACTCGCCGCTCCCGCTGCTCGCCGCTCCCACTACCGCTGCTCGCTATTGCTGCTGCTGTCGTCGCTCGCCGCTCCCGCTCCTACTGCTGCCGTTGCCACTATCGCCGCTCGCCACTCTCGCTGCCGCTGCTCACTTTTACCGCTATCGTTGCACCCTCGGTCTTCCCTTACACTCCTCTTCCTTCTCCTCTTTTGAAAGTATACTATTAACAGTATACTAGTAATAGTAATGTATTTGTATTTATTAAATTAATAATATATTATTTTAATTTTTATTTATTTGAAATTATTGTTAGGTTTCAAGATAAATGGCAAGTGTATAGAGTAACTCAATAGAGTCTCCAATGACATCAAAAAAAGATCATGCATGGAAGTATAATTATATAAAGGATCCAAAAGATTTTAATGCAATTACTTGCATATTCTGCGATAAGACTACTAGAGGTGGTATTTTTCGTGCAAAACAACATCTAGTAGGAAATTTAAAAAATATAGCAGCTTGCAAAAAGTGTCCACCTGAGGTAAAAGAAGAGTTGTTGAGTTATATAAATGAAAAGAAGACAAGAATAAATCTTATGGGAATTTACCAAAAGATAATGTTGAACATCTCAGGGATGAAGAAGAAGATTATTCTATGAGTATTAACCCAAGTGGGAAAAAAGTATACGACAAAAAAGGAAAAGAAGTTATAAGTATAAAGAAGGATAAAAAAGGATCAATGGATCTATATATGTTTCAAGGATCCCAGAAGCAATAAGGGCAAGCAAGAGGCTCAAAATTTAGACAAACAAATATAAGTGACGCTTGTGATAAAGAAATAAGAGGAAGAATAATTTAACACATTGCTCGCTTTTTCTATTAGGTTGGTCTTCCCCTTAGTACAACTTGTTTAGACAGTTTTAAGGATATGATTAAAGCTATTGGAAAATATGGTGTCGGATTAAAACCTCCAAGTTATTATGAAATGCGAGTTCCATTGTTGCAAAAAGAGTTAAATTATATAAATGACTTACTAAAGGGTCATAAAGTATTATGGGCAATACATGGTTGCTTTATTATGTCAGATGTTTGGACTGACAGGAGGTGCAGGAGTATAATTAATTTTATTGTTAATTGTTCTTTAGGGACTATGTTTGTGAAGTCAATAGATGCTTCATCTTTTGTAAAATCTAGAGATAAGATATATGATTTACTTGACAACTTCGTGGAAGAAATTGGAGAACAAAATGCCGTTCAAATCATAACCGACAATGGAAGCAACTATATGTATTAGCTGGTAATATTCATCTTTTAAATTTTTTAATTAGTTTATCTTCAATTAAATGTGTTAAACCCTTAAGTCTTATTATTTTTGTTATCCTTTGTCTTAGGTAAATTACTTGAAACAAAAAGACAATACTTATATTGGACTCCATGTGTAACACATTGTATTGATTTAATGTTGACGGATATTAGAAAAATCTTAGATATCAAGAAAACCCTAGAAAGGGCAATTTTTGTTGTTGGATTTATTTATAATCATATTAGGGCTTTGAATATGATGAGAGAATTTACAAGTAACAAAGAATTAGTAAGATATGGTGTCACCCGATTTGCTACTTCATTCTTGACATTACAAAGTGTGCATCGTCAAAAACATAATCTGAGATACATGTTTATCTCTGAGAAATGGGTGACAAGTAAATAGGCAAAATAAGCAAAAGGCAAGAGGGCTACTGATATCATTTTAATGTCATCCTTTTGGAATCATGTAGTTTATATATTAAAGATAATGAGCCCTCTTTTTCGAGTCCTTCGATTGGTGGATAATGAAAATAAACCTGTAATGAGATATATTTATGAGGCTATGGATAGAATAAAGAAGACGATTAAAAAGTCTTTTAATAAAAATGAAGAAAAATATGAGAAAATTTTTACAATCATTGACGAAAGATGAAATTGTCAACTTCATCATCTCTTATATGTAGTTGGATATTATTTGAACCCTGAATTTTTTTATAAGATTAAATCTATTGGGTTTGATGCAGAAGTTTTGGATGGGTTATATCAGTGCGTTACAAGATTAGTTCACAACCTTGAGGTTCAAGATAAGATTATTCGTGAATTATCTTTATATAAAAATGTCGAAAGTCTTTTTAGAATTTCAATTACCATTTAATCGAAGACAACTACGTCTCCGGGTATTAATAATTTGATATAATTAATTTCATATATATTATGTTACTATGTTATTGCTAATAATAACATAAATTTTGCAGTTGAATGGTGGAGTCTATTTAGAAATTCCACCCCGAACTTATAGGAATTTGCTATCAAAGTGCACTTATTTTAACATGTAGTGCTTTGAGTTGGTTGTGAGCGAAATTGGAGTGTCTTTGAGCATGTAAGGATCACTAAATATTTTTGTTTTAATTTATTTATTTATTTAGATAGATGTATTAATATATTTTTAAATTATATGACATGATAGATTCACTCGAAGAGAAGAAATCGGTTGGAACATCAACGTTTGCACGATCTTGTTTACATAAAGTATAATCAAGCTTTGAAGGCTCGTTATGATTTGCAAAATATAATTGATTCAATCTCATTTTAAGATATTGATGATTTAAATGAGTGGTTGGTAGGAGAAATGAGTGCTAATTTGCAAGATGTCGAAGACGAGCTTGTATTTGAAAATGATAGATTGACATGAGGAGATGTGACAAGAGCTTCAGGTGTTGGAGAATTACAAACATATACAAGACAGATGATAAAGAGAAAAATGAGTACAAAAGCATCAAGCTCGACTCCTACTATTGTTGAAGACATAGAGAATGAAACATATTTTGATGAAGAGGAAGGAGTCGAAGGACAAGAAAAAGATAACGAATTCAATGAAGATGATTTGTGTGAAAATGACGATAATATTGATTATGATGAATGACCTTGATGTAAAATTTTATTGTTTTGAATTTTGAAACTTTTTGTTAATATTACATTGTGATTTTGTATCTTAGATTTTCTTAATTTAATAGCATATTTTTATTTAAAATTTTAAATAATTATATTTATTAATTATATTATATATTTTTATATTTTAGCGTCTCGCTTCGCTCGGGCGAGCGCCTAATGCCTTGGGCGTTTTTGGACCTTGGTGCCTTTTGATGCATAACGCTTTTTAAATCACTGTTGGAGATCGTAATAAGGAAACATATATCAATTTTATTTAGAAATTGTTAAATTCTATTTGGTATACCCAACCTTTATTTTGGATACTTACATTTGTATAATCTTAATTGTTTTAACCTATATGATGATATTTATTTATTTATATTATTGAGTTTATAAAATTTAAGTACAAGTACTACAAAATTCATGTTAATAGAATATATATATATATATATATGTATATATATATATATATATATATATATATATGTATGTATGTATATGTATGTATATATATATATATATATATATATATATATATATATGTATGTATGTATATGTATGTATATATATATATATATGTCTCATGTCTCATGTCTGTGTCCATGCTTCTTAGGCTCCAATACATGATCAGTACATTTAAAATACACAACCATTATAATAGCATTTATGTCTCACATCCATTGTTCAACATATGAATATGAGAAGACTTACTAATAATCTCATCTCCGCCATTTTGAATGTGCCAGGTCCATGACGTAAGTGTTGCACCACTTAGGTGGTAACTTCTTCAGTAAATCACAGAGGAACAGAGGAGGTTGCATGACTCATTAGGCATCTCTGTTTCTGAACTCCTATAAAAGTGTCATACAAGCATGAGAAAATTAGAAATGAAAAAGGTTTAACTCATAGAATCCAAAGAAATGTCTTTTCACTAAATGAATGTGTAAGAATATGACGAAGAAAATAATGTTTCAATCAAATAACTATCTAGTAAATTCTTTAGTTAAAAAAAATTGGCAGTTCAAGATATCATCAACTGTATCAGTTGGTTCTCGTTGAAGGATACATAATTATGCTAAAACTGCTTGATATTGTTTGTTACATCTAAATGAACTTCAATTAAAAGTTTATATTTACTGGATAATATTTAATCACATTTGATACTCTCTCTTGTACATTAATTTTGTTTCCATTGTCAGGGTGCTTTCGAAAGTGTTTTTGAGAGGAGTTCTCATGTCCAGCTTTCAGATGGATCAGTTGCTTTGCTGGATGAGGCATCTAAATGGTTAATAACGTCGAATGTCCAGGCAATGAGTTCGAAGGGATTAAGATGTTTGGGATTTGCTTTTAAGGATGACTTAGGAGAGTTTTCTGACTACAATTCAGAAACTCATCCAGCTCACAAGAGGTTGCTTGATCCTGCTAACTACCCTGAAATTGAGAGTAATTTAATTTTTGTTGGAGTGGTTGGTCTGAGGGTAATTCCTTGAGTTATTTCTTATAATTTGTTATACTCTTCCGTGTTGCTTCTCTGAATTGTAAATATTTTCTTGCGCACTGATGACTATGAACTTGCAAATTTGAGTAGGACCCTCCTCGTGATGAAGTTCACAAGGCCATTGAAGATTGTAGATGTGCTGGTATCAAAGTTATGGTCATAACTGGTGACAATAAGTCCACTGCAGAGGCAATATGCAAGGAAATTGCACTATTTAGTGACAAGACAAGCCTCAGAGGCAAAAGTTTTACTGGTAAAGAGTTCATGACCCTTCCAGCTGACCAACAAATGGAAATTTTGTCAAAGCCTGGAGGTGTAGTTTTTTCACGGGCTGAGCCAAGACATAAACAAGATATTGTGCGGCTACTAAAGGACATGGGTGAGATAGTTGCAATGACTGGAGATGGTGTCAATGATGCACCTGCACTAAAGCTAGCTGATGTTGGTATTGCTATGGGTATAACAGGAACAGAAGTAAGTGGAGCATGCATGCTTTATGAATATAGTGGAATTGTGAGAGCAATAAATGCATTTATCAATCACTCAATTGACAATTCTTGGCATTTTCATGTTTTCACTTAGAGGTTAATTCAGATATGAACTTGTAACTTATGAATTCATTTGACGGGTATTGTGACTTGGCTTTCCTATGAACACTTTTTCTTTTGAGGTATTCCTTGGTAATAATGCCTCTTTTATGTTATTTTGCTTGAAGTAAGATATTGGATTGTCTTTCTTTACTTCAAAAACATGAGATATCTTTTTTAAGGATTATCTTTCCAGCTCCTCTTTGTCCAAATTTTAGGATTTTCTATTATGGTTACTAAAAATAATTGATCTTAAATGTCTTACAAATCACTTCTGTTTCAGGTTGCAAAGCAAGCTGCTGATATGATTCTGGCAGATGACAATTTCAGTACAATTGTCTCAGCTGTTGCAGAAGGCCGTGCTATCTACAGTAATATGAAATCTTTTATTAGGTACCTTTTTTCTGAGTATTTTTTGTTTTCTTGACTTACTGTGACCTCTATGCTCATTTTATGATTCTTTCTGTTTAGATATATGATATCATCTAATATGGGGGAAGTAATTTCCATTTTTCTGACTGCTGCACTTGGCATTCCGGAATGCCTAATACCAGTTCAGCTTCTCTGGGTTAATTTGGTGACAGATGGGCCTCCCGCAACAGCTCTGGGTTTTAACCCTGCGGATGTTGATATTATGCAGAAACCACCCTGCAAAAGCAATGCTGCTCTTATTAATTCTTGGGTTCTCTTCCGTTACATGGTAAGTATAATGCTTTATGTTTTAAGCCCTTCTGTAGTTGTCTGAAGATGTTAAATCTGGTAAGTACCTGATTGCAGACCGCAGAACTAAAGTTGTCTGAGTAAACTTGTGATACATCACAAACTCTAAAGCTCTTTGTTTGCAAGTGTTGTATTTCATACTTGTTCCAAAAGCCCTATAGCAGAAAGAGCTTGATAATGCACCCTGAAACTCACTTCTTACTTATTGAATTCAATTGAAAAGAATATCTCTTGCAACTAACGAAATCAAGTGACCTAACAAAACTTTTTACTGCTGGCTCAATGCACAACGGCAAAATCAACCAAAAAACTCACATAAGCACCCCACTCCGTGGGCTCTGTTTCTCATTCATCGAGTGCACAGCTACCTATCTGATTTTTCTTATGAATATAGTGCACAGCTACCTATCTGATTTTTCTTAGGAATTTAGTGCACAACTAAAAAGATTCTCTCTCGCATATGATAGAAATGTAGTATGTGTTCAAAACAATAAAATACTCGGTTTAGTATTAAGTGTTATATAAGGTCTACTAAATTTGGGCCAATCACTTGAGTTCATAGAGATGTATAAGCAGAGGAACTTGCTGGATGCTTATCTCGAATGTGTTTCTGTCAGATTCTATGATGGTATTTTTTCGGTATTATTGCTTTTCTGAGATAAATCATAGTACATTTTTTGTCATAGTGGAACAGCTTTAATAAGTAAAATCTTTAACTATGATTGTTAAACTGTCACATTTGTGCGTTCACTTAGATCAAATATTTTTGAATTGTACAATTTGATTGTGAGCTATGCCTGTTTTTGATTAATCAGGTGATCGGTGCTTATGTTGGTTTAGCATCTGTTGGTGTCTTCATCTTGTGGTACACTCAACCATCTTTCATGGGCCTAGATCTTGCTAGTGATGGCCACACGTTTATCTCTCTAGCTGAACTCCGCTCATGGAGAGAATGCCCTGCATGGCCTGATTTCTATCCTAATTCATTTGTAGCTGGTGATCGAGTGATTTCTTTCACAGATCCCTGTGACTATTTCACAGTTGGGAAAGTCAAGGCAATGACCTTATCTTTATCTGTTTTAGTAGCAAATGAGATGTTCAATTCTCTCAATGCTTTATCAGAAGACAATAGCTTACTTCATGTGCCCCCATGGAGGAACCCTTGGCTAATCCTTGCAATGCTGGTTTCATTTGGGCTCCATTTTATCATTGTTTATGTCCCTTTTCTGGCAAATATTTTTGGAATCGTTCCGTTGAGCCTGAATGAATGGCTTCTGGTTGTATCGGTGTCTCTCCCTGTGGTGCTAATTGATGAGGTGCTGAAGTATGCCGGTAGGAGGCGATGGTGGAGGATTCATAAGCAAAAGATGGCATAGATGCCGTGACCTAGTAGTATTTTGAACATTCGAAAGATTGTAACCCTCTCATAGACACTGATTAAATCGTACAGTAGAATTTTCTGTTAGAAATCAAATAGCGTTTAGTTCTTTAGAAACCATCAGGTGAAAGAGTGTTTCTGTATCTTCCCCGGTGCTAATGTATTGCGCCTTGTACCGCAATCTGTAAAAGTTACTGGTGAAAATTTATATAACTGGTCAATGTGTTATGCTTTTCTTTCTAATTCTTGTAACTTCTATTTTGGTACTGAGTTAAAGAGTTATTAACTAGAGACCAAGTGGCAAAATGCCTATTTAGAGCGAACAATTTCTGCTGTCAGGTGGAGAACTTAGTCGCCTCCTTTACCTCTGTTATCAAACCTAAACCCTTCTGTTTCCTCTCACTTCTGCTGTGAACCCCTGCCTGTGGCCAGAGAGTATCGTTTGCACAGTAGCTGCAACTTGTGGCATTTCGATTTGTTATTTGGTATTGTTCAATATATATATATATATATAGGGTTTGACACAATCTAATAAGCTTAAGTATTTGGATTGAATCGATATTCAAATTGATATATGTATTGACTAATTTGATTTAGATTTATTAATTTTTAACATATAGCAAATTATTTTAAATAAGAAAATCAAAATACTATTAGCTAAAAGATAAAACATAAACACTTTGAACAAATTCCCCCCATAGACATACAGAATCTAATTACAGTATATTTTTAACACCCGATATTTCTTTTTACTAGGATTTTATGCATTTTATATTAATATTTGAATTTATAAAATATATTTTATCCCTAAAGATAATATGCCTAAGAGTCTTTAACATTTTTAAACACTAGAACTAGCTCATCTGAACAGCTATCTAAGCCCTAGCCCTCGCCCTCTCCGCACACAAATTGGCTTAGTTTTTATGGGTGCTTGGAGGAGGGGGAGCTATGGCCAAGAGATAGGTTTCCTCATTATTTGTTGTGTTTAAATAATTTATATTCCTTTAAATAATGTAATATTATTTGTTTTAGAATTTTTTTTATACATGTTGCATCAAGTTTAGATTTTTATGGAAGGCATCATTTAAGAGATTCATGAAAAAATGATATCGAACCATGATTCAATGATTTTAAAAAATATTTCTGTTAATTCCGGATTTATAATAACAAAGAATTAAAACAGGAAAGAATGTCAATAATCAATCATATGGGATTTGGCTTGTTCTTAGAATTAAATCATGTCACTAAATTATGTAATTTGACATGTAATCTAAGTATAAGAATTTTAGATTTATGAATCTAATTTCTGGATTACAGTATTTCAATTTAACTTTTATTCAAAGAAAAAGGGAAAACACGAAAGAGACGGAAAGCCGCGCGGTTTACATCAGGGTTGTGCGTAAGGCCGACTCATGCCTGTTAGGATCAAGAGTGACACTAAGAGGGTGGGGGGGGGAGGTTGAATTAGAGCAATGAAAAACTTGCACGATTTTAAAAAATTGTTCATTTCATTTTCATTTCGTTTAAAACCGATTCCGATGAAAATGATTTCGATTCAATTTGTTTCGGATAGAAGTTAAACTTGAAAGCTTTCATAAAAGTACAAGAGAAAATTAAAGAGGTTTGCAGTAAAGTAATTGTACAAATGGAAAGCAAACTAGAATTTAGAGTGGTTCGGTCAAGGTGACCTATATCCACTTTCGGATTCCTCCTCCAACGAGGTCTCCGGTGTCCACTAAAAGCCTTCCTTCAATAGGTGAAGACCGAACACCTCTTTACAGCACTTTCTCTTTTTTCTGGGTTTAGGAGAGAACCCTTACAAGTCTCACACCTCTATTGAATGATCTCAAAATTTAGAAAGGGAGGAAGAGGACTCTAGCACTTGTTTACAACACTTTTACACCCCAATAACTCAAGATTATAATCACACTTCGGTACAATTTCATGTTGAAAAGGATGGGATATTTATAGGCCCCAATGGCTTTTAAAAATGGAGCCAAAAAAAATCTCATCCCGCTATTATTGGGCAGTACCACCGCCTGACACCTGACACTGAGTGGTACTACCGCTCAGTTTGGGTAGTACCATCGCATAACAGAGTTCGGAGACCGAGCTTTGGTGGTACCATTGCCTGACAAGGGCAGTACCACCACTGGTAGCAATAACTATCGACGGTACCATCGCCCAGACCACCTAGGGTACTAGTGGTACCACCGCTATTATTTAGCGGTACCACCGCCTGACACCTGACACTGAGTGGTACTACCGCTCAGTTTGGGTGGTACCACCGCCTAACAAAGCTCGGAGACTGAGCTCTGGCGGTACCATTGCCTGACAAGGGCGGTACCACCACTAGCAGCAATAACTATCGGTGGTACCACCACCCAGACCACCTAGGGTATTGCTTTCCAAGCGGTGCCACCGTTGGCCAAGAATTCAGCATCCTGGTTGGGCCTTGACTCCGGCCCAAACCAGCCCAATTCCGAGCCCAGTTGGCCCCTAACAAAGTTGATGGGATTACCTCCCAAATCAACTCTAATTATCGTTCTAACTATGATTAAGGCATGCATGGTCCGGTACATCGATTTTTCACTCGACGATCTTCCGACGAACTTTTCGGCGAGTCTTCCGGTGAACTCCCGACCAACTCTCGGCTAGTCTTCCGGCGTGCTTCTGGCGATCTTTCAATGAGCTTTCGGTAAGTCTTCCAACGTGCTTCTGGTGATCTCACAATGAACTCTCGGCGAGCTCCCGGTATATCATCCGAGTCTTCGACTCCGGCTCATTATTTGCTTTACGCCTTATCATTTGCTTTACGCCTTATTGCTATCATAGTTAATCCTACACACTTATCTCAACATATGGATTAGATCAAATAATTTACCAATTGATTTCATTATCAAAATTCGAGATTCAACAATCTCCCCCTTTTTTATGATGACAACCAATTGGTGATGAAGTTAATCTTAACTCCCCCTATCTATATGCCATAATTGAGAAAAGATACTCTTGAATTCAATGCCTTTGAATTCAAGTATTAAATTGATAATTTAGACTTATTATCATCATGCACATTATGATTTACCAAATCTAAAGATGATACCATGTATTCGTCGATAAAAATGATGTTAAGACATGACATCCATTTTCGAGTCAAAATCACATATATTTTCAGTATCAAAATAAGCATGATATTGATAGAAATATTTAGCATCAAGGTAAGCATGATATCATACTCATCATTTGAAGAGATAACATGGAAATCAAAGTACAGAATTATAATCATCAAAGTAAGTAGCATTTGAAGTTTACAACATCAAGGTAAATAGCATAGGATTACAACATTAAAGTAAGCAGAATAAAATGAGATTTTATCCATTTCTCCCCCTTTGTTATCAGCAAAAAGTCATAATTAATTATTCAAGTGGTGGTTAGTCAAAATGTCTAAACAGGGTATTGAGTTGTTGATGAATTTACTGTAGCTCAATCAAAATTTGATCTTGGCATTGTTCAAGTCGATCTTGACGTTATTCAAATCGATCCATCCGAGTCCCTATGTCGTTGATAGATGAGGGAGGTACTTACTCTATTGGAGGTGATTCCTCAAAGGGACCAGTTGGAGGAGATAGATTATCCCTAAAAATTAATGTTTTATGTTCTGGTTTAGGTTGGAGGGGATCAGTCCTTCTAGGCAGTCTAGTCCATATATCATTTCTGAATGTACATCTCATCCTTCGAAATAGATTTCTATTTATGATGTTAAATCTGTTTAGTTTTATAACTTCTTCGTTGGGTGGAATGGTAATATTATAGACATGGAGTAGTCTTGTGATTAAGCCCCTATATGGAAGTATCATGTCCTTTTTTGATAGTTCAATCATATTTTGTTGGATTAGGTAACTAAAACAATTGTTATGTCCCTTCATAATCTAACATATGGTACCTAGTTCCATTTGGCTTACTTCATCATGATGATATTGCTTTGGAAGAATGATACTTATCAGGATGTGATGAAATATTTTTGTGCTTAAAGGTAGTAAATGTTCGCAGCTTTTTGGAAGAATTGTTAAGTTAGGATTGCCAAAAAATGTTCCTAAGGCATCAACGTAAGTAGTCCCAATTGTTTCTTTATCCCATTGTCCTTTAAAATAACACTCTATTTCTTTTACTGGAATTCCTATGATGTTGGAAATTGATCTATCCGTAATGGGTATATAATGTCCTAATAGATAGGTAAATACCCTTTCATCTTCATCTACATATAAATTATTGTAAAATAGCCTAACAAGTCTAGGGTAGATAGGTTCACTCATTTGAAGGATTAGGAGAATGTCTAGATTAGCAAACCATTGAATATTTTTCAAATCACTTTATTATATAAATCAATATATTTACCCTTATGAACATGTCTAGACTCTATTGATGGAAATTTTAGGGCATGTTGATTAGAATCGAAAAGTAGGGAGTCATAATTTTTATCTAATCTCCTCTTCCCTTTGTCCCTAGAGGATCTTCTAAAAGCCATGAGACTAAACACATAAATGATGAAAGAACTACACATAAGAGGCAAGATCTATTAATAAATTGAGAGAAGAGGTTTGAGAATTACCTTTGCAGTAATCTTCTTGAAAGGTTGAGATTGATCCTTGAATTTGAAGAAGAGGAGGGTTTCCTTGAGTTTCTAGAGGAGGATCAAGGAGAATGAGGGGTGGAGAGGTGTTTAGAGGTGTTTGGAGGAATATAGGTGGGCTTAGGGTCGGTTCTACTATCGGCCCTAAGTGCCTTTTTACAGGGCAGAGGTTGCGAGCGGTGGCACTACTAGCTGGGCAGTGCTACCGCCTTCCACTCGTGACAACTGGCGGTGCTATCGCCAGCTAGGCGGTGCCACCGCCTACAAGCAGTGAGCACTACTCACATTGGTGTGTGGTGCTATCACAAGTGATTTCAATTTTGCAAGATTTTTATTGTTGTGAAGCACACAACTTTATTTACTTCATCACGTAAAATTCATATCATAAGAGGAGAAGATTCGTATTGAAGATTGTACGTTCATGATTTATCATATAAAATACATACCATACTCAAACATTGTATAGAACTTGTAAAAAAAATACATATTGTAATTTCATGATTCACCATATAAAATTTATACGCAAGCAACGTAATAACTCATATGGAAAAATGCATATGGCTCATTGCGCATACTATAAGATCATAATTTAGGTGAGTGATCAAGAAAGTCCGAAAATAAAAATTTAACAAATTCATGAGTTCGGATAGTTTAACATCCCTAATTCCCTTCTAATGAAATCAAATTATTTTTTATTTAAGGGTTTTGTAAAGATATCGGCTAATTGATGCATAATGTCATGATTATTATATCATGATTATTAATAATATCTCATATAAAGTGATGCATAATGTCAATTTGTTTAGTTCTAGAGTGTTGAATAGGATTTTTAGCTAAGCATATTGCACTAATGTTATCACAATTTATAGGTATGTTTTTCAGGTCAATTCCATAATCCTTTAAAGTGTTTTTCATCCATATAACTTGAGGACAGCATGCACCTATAGCTATGTACTCAGCTTCAGTTGTAGATAATGCAGTCGAGTTTTGTTTCTTGGAAGACCAAGAAATGAGTGCGTGTCCTAAAAATTGACACGTTCCGAATGAGCTTTTTCTATCTAAACTACATCCAGCAAAATCCGCATCAGCATAACCAAGCAATTCAAAGTTCTTAGATTTAGGATACCATAATCCTAGTTTAGGAGTTCCTTTTAGGTATCTAAATATCCTTTTAACAACTTTTAAGTGAGATTGCTTAGGGTTAAATTGAAATCTAGTACAAAGTCCTACGCTAAACATGATGTCTGGTCTAGTTACGGTGAGGTAAAGTAAACTACCTATCAGACCCTTATAAGCTTTTTGATCAAAGCTTTCTCCATTTTCATCAATGTCTAACTTAGTGGAGGTACTCATAGGAAGCTTTTGAACTATCCATGTTAAATATTTTTAGCAAGTCTAAAGCATATTTTGTTTGACTAAGAAAAATACCATTGTTAAATTGTTTAATTTGTAAGGATTAAAAGAAGGTTAGTTCTCCCATTAGGCTCATTTCAAATTCTAGACTTATGCTTTTGCCAAATAATTCACATAAAGATTCATTTGTAGAACAAAAAATAATGTCATCAACATAAATTTAAATAATAAAAAATTATTTTTAAAATATTTAATAAATAATATAGTATCGACCTTGCAGAAATTATTATGAATTAGAAATAAGCTAAGTCTCTCATACCAAGCCCTTGGGGTTTGTTTCAATCCATAGAGAGCTTTAGTCAATTTAAACACGATTAGAAAAATTATCATTCTCAAATCCGGGAGGTTGTTCAACATAAATTTCTTTGAAGATAAAGCCATTAAGAAAAGCACTTTTAACATCCATTTGAAATAACTTAAAATTATTACTACTAGCATAGGCAAGGAGCATCCTTATGGCTTCTAATCGTGCTATAAGAGTGAAGGTTTCTTCATAATCGATACTTTCTTTTTGGTTGAAACCCTTAGCCACTAATCTAGCCTTATTTCTAACCATAATACCAAATTCATCTTACTTGTTTCTAAAGACCCATTTAGTACTAATAACTAAATGGTCATTTGGCCTTGGAACAAGCTTCCATACTTCATTTCTCTCAAATTGATTCAATTCTTATTGCATTACGATGACCCATGAATCATCTTTCATGGCTTCATCAATGCATTTAGGTTCAATTTGGGAGAGAAAAGCAGCGTTGGCATAAAAATTCTTAAGAGAAGAACGAGTTTGAACCCCTTTCGATGTGTCTCCTATAATTAGCTCCTTAGGATGAGCATCTACATACTTCCATTCCTTCGACAAAAAAGGCTCGGAAGAAGATACATCTAAGTTACTAGATGGAGAAAGGGATTCATTTAAATTCAAAGGATCAAATTTAAGATCGTCATCAAAATTATTTTTCTTACCTTCGAAAATTTTATTAAAAATAACATGAATAGATTCTTCTATAATCAAAGTTCTTTTGTTAAATATACGAAATGCTTTAGAGATAAAAGAATAGCCAAGAAAAATTCCTTCATCGGATTTTACATTAAATTTACCTAAGGCATCTTTTTCATTCAAAACAAAACATTTACATCCGAAAACTTTAAAGTATGAAACGTTAGGTTTTTTGTTATTCCACAACACATAAGGAGCCTTAGAAAGTAGTGGTCTTACTAGAACCCTATTCATAACATAGCATATTGTATTTACGGTTTCGACCCAAAAATATTTGGGTAGGCTATGTTTGTTTAACATGGTTCTTGCCATTTCTTATAAGTTTCTATTCTTTCTTTCTACTACTCCATTTTGTTGAGGATTTCTTAGAGTAGAGAAGTTGTGGTTGTATCAATTATATTCACAAAATTTTTGAAAATCACGGTTTTGAAATTCATCACCATGATCACTTCGAATTGATGAAATCATAAAACTCTTTTCATTTTAAACAAGTTTACAAAACTTAGAGAAATACCTAAAGCATTCACTTTTGTGTACTAGAAAATAAGTCCATATATATCTACTATAATTATCAATGATGACAAATGCGTATTTGCTATCTCCTAGGCTTGATGTAGCAATTAGTATGAACAAGTCCATATAAATCAATTGCAAATGTCTAGAGATGCTTATTTGGTTCTTAGGTTTGAAGCTACCTTTTATTTATTTTCCTAGTTGACATGCATCACACATATTATCTTTGACGAACTTGATATAAGAAATTCCTCTTATAAGTTCTTTAGATGAAAATTGAGGGATTAGTTTTATGCTAGCATGACCTAATCTCTTGTACCAAAGCCAAGTATCATCATTCAAAATCGAAAAGCATATTTCATTACAAAAATCATCAATCTCGATAGTGTATACATTATTTTATTTTAGGGTAATCATATATATGTTTTTGTGTGATTTTTTAATAATATAAGTATTAGATTCAAATCTAACGATATATCCTTTATCATATAATTGACTAATACTCAAAAGGTTATGCTTTAAACCATCAACTAACAATATATCTTCAATAAGAAGGTTGGATTTATTACCTATGGTTCCTTTGCCAATGATTATGCCCTTGTTGTTGTCTCCGAAGGTGACATATCCTTTGTCTAGGCTAGTGAGCTTAGAGAAATAAGATGAATCTCTGGTCATATGCCATGAGCATCCAAAATCAAGGTACCATCTCTTGCTCCTAGCTTGTGATGGTACATTTTTCTATAAAAAATGATGATTTTTAGGTACCCATTTGACCTTAGGTGTCTCAAAAATTGATCTACATATCTTATCATATTGTATTGAATCATTTGAGGTTTTTTTAGGAACTCAAATTAATCTATGTGGACTATATCTTTTAAGTGGACATTTATAGGCAATATGTCCGAGTTTGCAACAAAAGTTGCATTTATTGTGAGGTGAAATATGTAAGGTTGGCCCTTTAATAAAGGTGGTTGGATTTTGGTGAGAGCTACTCACAAATCCGATTCTACTTCTCCTATGAACATGACCCTTATTGGCAAGGATCACGTTCTAAGACTTGCTACAAACCTTCAATTTTTCTAAGGATTCTTTGAGTAGTAAGTTTTTTTTTTTAAGTATTTCTAGTTCATCACATTTCGTACAAGGAGTTAAACTACTATTATGCTCAATATTTAATCTATCAAAATCACTAACAAGAGAAGCATGCTCCTTTTTTAATAATTTATATTTTTTACTAATTAATTTATATTCATCAAATAAATCATGAAAAGCATTTGATAGTTCATCAAAGGATAAATTTGCATCAAATGAACTTGTTACCTTGTCTCCAATGGCCATTAGTGCATAGTGAGCAACTTGCTTAGTGATGGTAGGCTCCTCTTCTTCGGATACACTTGAGTCGTCCCATGTTACTTTGAGAGCCTTCTTCTTTGGTTTCCTCTTCTTAGCTAGGGGACATTCGCTCTTGTAATGTCTTGGCTTCTTGCATTCGTATCATATTACTTGATCTTTCTTGGGTTTAAATTTATTTTTAGTGTCATTTTTAAATTTATTTTTTTTTATGAATTTTTTGAATTTTTTTGTTAAGAGTGCCAAATCTTCATCAAGGTCCTCATCACTTGAGTTTTCTTTCAAGTGGTCTTCTTGGGTTCTTAGTGCCATATCCTTCCTATTCTTTAGAAGGATGTCCTCAATCTCTTCATGAGCTTTACAAGTTATTTCATAGGTCATTAGTGACCTATTTAGTTCTTCGAGAGGAAAATTATTTAGATCTTTAGCCTCTTGAATGACCGTTACTTTAGGGTCCTTTGGAAGGGATCTTAAAATTTTATTAATAAGTTCAAAATCCGAGAAACTTTTACCAATTCCTTTTAGACTATTGACATCCGTAAATCGGGTGTACATGTCTCGAATGGTCTCACTCGGTTTCATCTGAAACAACTCATAAGTGTGTACTAAAAGATTAATTTTTGACTCCTTCACTCTACTAGTGCCTTCATGAGTCACTTTGAGTGTGTGCCAAATATCAAAATTCGTTTCACAAGTCGATACTCGATTAAACTCGTTTTTATCTAATGTACAAAATAATACATTTATAGCCTTGGCATTTAAAGTGAAAGTCTTTTTCTCTAACTCATTCTAATCGTTCATTGGAAGAGAAGACTTTTGAAAACCATTTTCGATAACGTTCCATAGCTCAAAATCCATTGAAATTAGAAAGATCTTCATTCTAGTCTTCTAATATGTGTAATTCATCCCATTGAATATGGGTGGACATGTAATTGAATGACCATCTTGATTGCCGATAAATGCCATCTCTCTTAGGTTTTAAACCAAATGAGAGTGAACCTTGCTTTGATACCAATTGTTAGGATCAAGAGCGGCACGAAGAGGAGGGGGGGAGGTGGGGGGTGAATTAGTGCAACGAAAAACTTTTCATTTAAAACTGATTCCGATGAAAATGGTTTCAGTTCAATCTATTTCGGAAAGAAGTTAAACTTGAAAGCTTTCGTAAAGGTGCAAGAGAAGATTAAGGAGGTTTGCAGTAAAGTAAATTGTACAAATGAAAAGCAAACTGGAATTTAGAGTGATTCGGTCAAGGTGACCTACGTCCACTTTCGGATTCCTCCTTCGATGAGATCTCCGACATCCACTAAAGGTCTTCCTTCAATAGGTGAAGACCGAATATCTCTTTACAGCACTTTCTCCTTTTCCTAAGTTTAGGAGAGAACCCTAACAAGTCTCACCCCTCTCTTGAATAATCTGAAAATTTAGAAAGGGAGGAGAAGAACTCTAGCACTTGTTTATAATATTTTTACACCCCAATAACTCAAGATTATTATCACACTTTAGTATCTTTTCATGCTTAAAAGGGTGGGATATTTATAGGCCCTAATGACTTTAAAAAATAGAGCTAAAAAGTGTCTCATCTTGGATTTCTAGGGTACTGGCGATATCACCGCCATTACTGAGCGGTACCACCACTTAACACCTAACACTGAGCGGTACAACCGCTCAGTCTGGGCGGTACCATTGCTTGACAAAGCTCGGAGACCGAGCTCTGGTGGTACCACTATTTGACAGGGGTGGTACCACCACCGGTAGCAATAACTTCCGGTGGTACCACCGCCCAAACCACCTGGGATGCTACTTTCCAAGCGGTGCCACCGCTGGCCAGGAATTCAGCATCCTGGTTGGGCCTTGACTCCGGGCCAAACCAGCCCAACTCCGAGCCCAATTGGCCCCTAACAGAGTTGATGAGATTATATTCCAAATCAACTCTAATTATCATTCTAACTATGATTAAGACAAGCATGGTCCAGTGCATCGATTTTTCACTTGGCGATCTTTCGACGAACTTTTCGGCGAGTCTTCTGGCGCGCTTCTGGCGAACTCCTGACCAACTCTCAGCTAGTCTTCCAAAGTGCTTCCAGCGATCTTCCGATGAGCTTTTGGTGAGTCTTCCAACATGCTTCCGGTGATCTCATGATGAACTCTGGACGAGCTCCTAGTATATCATCCGAGTCTTCGACTCTGGCCCATCATCTGCTTTACGCCTTGTTGCTATCGTAGTTCATCTTGCACACTTATCTCAACACATGGATTAGATCAAATAATTTACCAATTGATTTCATCATCAAAATCCGAGATTCAACAATGCCTAAGTGCAAGTTTGGGCGGCTCTTAACCAGGTTCGACCCTGGTCAGATCCTGTTGACCCGATCAGGGAGAACGATTCCATTGGTCTTGATCAGGACCCAGACCCACGCTTGCCGAATCTGACTAAGTTGCGCCGAGGCCCAAGCCCAAGAAGCACACCCATACGAGCAGGCATGACCATCTTTATTGGACTAAAATCCACTGGGCCGAATCTAAACATGCTAAACTGGGTCATATATTCAGATTTGGTGCCTAGAAAGGCAAGGATCGGTCAGAATTAAACCAATTTGGGTTTGAATCAAAGCAGCTAGCCTCGGTCTGACCGAACCGGCGGTCTGGATTGCAGCTAGGCTTGGATGTGTACTAAACCTGGTTTGGGTATAATTGGACCAGAATCTCGATTCAGAAAAATTAAGTTTTGGTTCAAACCAATTAAGACTAGTACAAGCAAATATCTTATTTTAGAGAATTGAATTGAGTTACGATTCGGACCAATTGAGGTAGATTCAAACCAATTAAGACTAGTACAAGCAAATATCTTATTTTAGAGAATTGAGTTGAGTTGCGGTCTGGACCAATTGAGGTAGATTCAAACCAATTCATTGGTTTAGACCATCTAGAGTCAGTTCAGGCCACTTGAGCCGTGACTTGGATTAGTTCCAATTGAACCCTGGTTCACACTAAATTAACTCAGTTAAAGCTGTTGAATCTAATCTATATATTCAGATAAGTATTATAGGTTTAACTACGATAATGAATAAGGCATAAATAGATATTAGGCCAGAGTTAAAGATCGGATGATACATCAAAGATTCGGATGATGTATCGGAAGCTCGCCAAGAGTTCGTCGAGAGTTCGTCAGGAGTTTGCCAAGAGTTCGTCAGGAGTTCGCTGAGAGTCCATTGGGAGCTCGCCGAGAGTCTATTAGGAGCTCGCTGAGAGTTCATCAGGAGTTCACTGAGAGTTCATCGGGAGTTCGCCAAGAGTTCGCTAAAAGCAAGCCAAGAGTATATCGGAAGTTCATCGAGACTTCACCGGAAGAATAATTGATATACCAGACAAAGATTGCTTAGTTAATACCTTAATTGTCATAGTTAGAACTTAGATTGAGTTAGGATTCAGTTAGGGGCCAATTGGGCCCGATTTAGGGTTGAGTTGGGCCGGATGGAAGGCCCACTCGGCCACTTGGAGCCATGCTAGGCGGTGGCACTGCCTAGGGTAGGTAGTGGAACCGCTTGAGGCTCAGCCTCTAAGGTGGTTTGGGCGATGGTATAGCCTAGATTGGGCAGTGTACCACCGACAGTTAATGCTGCAAGCGATGGTATTACCAGAGCCCAGTCTCCAAGGCTCTATCAGGCGATAGTACTACCCAATGTTAGAGTGTCAGGTGGTGGTACTGCCCAGTACTGGCGGTGGTAACGCTAGTACCCTAAAAATCTAGGATGAGACACTTTTTGGCTTAAATTCTGAAACCTTTGGGGCCTATAAATACCCCACTCCTTTTTGCATAAAAGGGTAATAAAAATAGCAGAAAAGTGTGAAAAAATCTTTAAGTGTTGGGGTATAAAAGTGTTGTAAAAGTACTAAGAGTCCTCCTCTTTCTTCAACTTTGTAATAATTAGAGAATAGGTGTGAGGCTTGTAAGGGCTGTCTCCTAAATCCGTAAAAAGGAGAAAGCTTTGTAAGAATATGGTTGGTCTTTGCCTATTGAAGGAAGACCATTAGTGTGTTGGGAAATCAATGGGGGCGACATCACATGCGCAGTGGAAGAACAAGAAAACAAAATCCCCGATTCCCAAAAAGATGTTCGTCGTCGTGCGAAGATTGGTGCGAAAAATCCGCGAAACATAAAACTGCGTATAGAGATTGTGTTACCTAGGGAAATCGTATATCCCTGTTTCCTTGCAGATCCTTAGGAGAGGGTGAAGGAGGTCAAGCGTCCTCCTCTCTAGCGGTGATCCACACAGTAGGGTTGCGACGACGCTCTTCAAAACTCCAGGCCTACTCTGAGGTGGAGAGGGAGAGGAGAATAGGAAAAGCAAGTAAAGACTCTAGCCTATGAGGCTGTGAATCCCACCTATTTATAGAGATCCCGTGTCAAACCCTAATAGGTCCTTCCCTAGTGGGTATTGGATCTGCATCCAATAAGACAAGGGCTCCGTCGGATATCTCATATCCGAACCTCTACTCATCGCAATGCCTACCATATGTGTGTGACCCTCTAGGCCCAATATCGAGCTGGTCGTGAGTCATACCTATCAGAACTCCTTCTAACTCAGTGAATTATTATCTTTGTAATAATTCACTCGACTCATCGACTACGGACGTACTAGGCCACTACGCCGTAGTCCCTAGACGATATAGGGGAATCCAATCCATTAGACCTATCTGTCCTCAGTTACCATGTACCTATAGTCCCTCATCCATCTAATATCCCAGAGACCGTATATCGAGCATGGTGCTGTCAGACCCATACGGTTTCTACTCGAGTCTCGCTCTAATCGGATTCTCCCGGAGAACTCTTTCTCTCTCAACCCGAATGACCCTAGCCAGGGATTTGTCTGAGCAAGAACACATAGGATATTCCTCTCATGATGCCAAGAGTGGATGATCCTCTATCGACACTCAATAGCCCTCGTAAGGTCGACTACCACTCCCAATGACCAACTGTACTAGATCTGGGGACAGCCAAACCTATAAGTCTGGTATCAAAGAGTGGAGCACTCATACAGGACATCCTTGGTGTCTCAAGTCTAAGGACCAGATACACCACTAGGACTACGGAATCACTGTCTGACAATAAGGCATCATCAACCATCCAGCATTCCGTAAGCGGATCAATCAGTGAACTCATTCTCCAATGAGCACCTGTACTGTATCCCTAGTGTCCCTACACGAGCAGCTATGAGACCAGCTGCATCCATCATATGAACGGGTATACAGCACGCCAATCTATCCGGTTATCACGATGTCCCTCTCGAGTAACCTATGACCGGGATTATTTAGGATATGTGTGTAAAGGTGAATCGATCTCATTATCGTGATCTCATCACGATCCGATTCCCGTTGCACAAATCCAAGGACATCACAATATATGTATGCATTTATGCAATAGTTATAAAGTGATATATGCCAAAATATAATAAGCAAAAAGATTCTGTATCAAGTCACACATGCCATCACTCACGTGATTGGCTTGCTGGGCACCTATGACTAGCAATCTCCCACTTGACCTAAAGCCAATCACCTATGTGTCTGATCCCCATCAGACCCCTGTGACGCTCATAGACAATCTGAGACAACGGCTTTGTCAGTGGATCTACAATGTTATCTTCGGATGGCACTCTTTCCACTACTACATCTCCTCGGGTTACGATTTCTCTTATAAGCTGGAACCTCTTCAGAACACTTCTGATGAGACCCGGGTTCCCTTATTTGAGTAATCACCCCATAGTTGTCGCAATATAAGGAAGTCGACTTGTCGCTATCTGTATCGACTCCCAAACTCCCTCCTTTGCTGCATCTAATGCGGCAATGTACTCCGCCTCTGTGGTCGAGTCAGCAGTGGTATCTTGCTTGGAACTCTTCCAGCATAATGCTTCTCCATTCAAGGTGTACACATACCCTGAATTTGACTTGCTATCATTGACATCAGACTGAAAACTTAAGTCAGTGTAGCCTTCAATCTTAAGGCTATTACCTCCATATACTAGTAAAAGATCCTTAGTCCTTCTTAAGTACTTAAGGATACACTTTACTGCTTTCCAGTGCTCCAAGCTTGGATCCGCCTGATACCTGCTCGTGACACTTAGAGCATGCGCTATATCAGGCCTAGTACATAGCATGGCATACATGATAGACCCTATTGCTGAGGCATAAGGTATCATATTCATGTTTGCCATTTCTTCTGGAGTCTTTGGGGACATACTCGTAGAAAGCGATATCCCATGTCTCATCGGTATGAGACCTCTCTTAGAATTTTCTATGCCAAACCTTTTGACAATGGTTTCTATGTACCGGGACTGGGACAAGCCAAGCATCCTTTTGGATCTATCTCTATAGATTCTAATCCCCAAGATATAGGATGCTTCCCCTAAGTCCTTCATGGAGAAGTGTCTAGATAACCAAGCCTTTACTGTGGATAGCATTCTTAAATCATTCCCAATGATGAGGATGTCATCCACATATAACACCAAAAAGGTGATAGCGCTCCCACTTACCTTTCTGTATACACAAGGCTCATCTTCATTCTTAACGAAGTCATAAGATCTGATTGCCTCATCAAATCTTATGTTCCAACTTCGGGAAGCTTGCTTTAGTCCATAAATGGATCTAAGCAACCTACACACCTTATCTGGGCAGTTCTTGGACACGAATCCCTCAGGTTGCATCATATACACCTCCTCCTCGAGGTTCCCATTGAGGAATGCGGTTTTCACATCCATCTGCCAGATCTCATAATCATAGTGTGCTGCAATAACCAATAGAATTCTGATGGATTTTAGCATTGCTACGGGTGAGAAGGTTTCGTCGTAGTCAACACCTTGCCTTTGACGATACCCCTTAGCCACTAGCCTTGCTTTATAGGTCTCTACCTTTCTATCTACTCCGATCTTTTTCTTAAAGATCCACTTGCAACCGATGGGTACAATACCTTCGGGCGCATGAACTAGGTTCCAAACCTTATTGGAGTACATAGAATCCATCTCAGAATTCATGGCTTCTTGCCACTTCCCGGAGTCTATACTCATAATAGCCTCCTCGTAGGTCTGAGGATCAATATCCTCTACATCCTCTCCTCTAATATGTCTCACATATCTCTCAGGAGGATGGGATACTCTATCAGACCTGCGTAAAGTTGATACTTGTGTATTAGGTACCTGAACAGACTCGGGCTCTAGAGTGGTGCTTGAGCTTGGTTCTCCAACCTCGCTCAACTCTATCATTCTCCCACTGTCTCCGCCAAGAATATGTTCCTTCTCAAGGAACACTGCTCTCTTAGCTACAAAGACCTTTTGGTCCTCGAGATGATAGAAATAATACCCACAAGTTTCCTTGGGGTATCCCACAAATTTGCATCGCTTTGTCCTTGATTCTAACTTATCGGGGTTATGTCTTTTAACGTGGGCTGGGCAGCCCCAAATCTTAACAACCTTAAGATCAGGCTTCTTCCCTTTCCATATCTCATATGGTGTAGACACTACCGACTTAGTTGGAACTCTGTTCAGAAGGTAAGCTGCGGTTTCTAGGGCATATCCCCAGAATGAGATGGTTAGGTCAGCGAAACTCATCATGGACCGTACCATATCTAATAATGTACGATTTCTCCTTTCAGAGACACCATTGAGCTGAGGTGTATAAGGAGGTGTCCATTGGGATAATATCCCATGGTCCTTGAGGAATTGAGTAAACTCTGTACTTAAGTACTCACCTCCTCGATCTGATCGAAGAGTTTTGATACTCTTTCCAGTCTGGTTCTCCACCTCATTCTTATACTCTCTGAATTTCTCAAAGGCCTCGAACTTGTACTTCATTAAGTACACATATCCATACTTTGAGAAATCATCAGTAAATGTAATGAAGTAGGAGTAACCTCCAACGGCATGAGTTGAAATGGGTCCACATACATCACTATGTATGAGTTCCAACAACTCAGTGGCTCTCTCTCCAATTCCACTAAATGGAGAGTTGGTCAATTTTCCACGAATGCAAGGTTCACAAGTTGCATATGACACATAGTCGAATGGATCTAGATATCCATCATTTAGTAACTTTTGAATCCTTCTTTCATGGATGTGACCTAGCCTACAATACCACAGGTATGCACTGTTCACTTCATCTCGTTTCCTCTTAGACACATTTACATTCATGATATGTGGAGTAGTGTCTAACATAAATAAACCATTATGTAATGTTCCTTTCGTGATGATCTTATCATCTAATAATATTGAACAACCATTGTTCTCAAAAACAAATTTATATCCACTAACTATTAAACATGAAATAGAGATAATGTTTTTGATAATAGAAGGAACAAAATAACATGCATCTAATGCAATAAAAGCTCCACTAGGCAGATGTAGGGAGACCTCGCCAACATCTAATACAGCAACTTTTGCTCCATTACCCATCTTGAGGTCCATCTCGCCTCTCTCTAGTCTCCTAGGCCTTGCCAGAACCTGCAACGAATTGCATATATGATAAGCACTACCGGTATCCAATACCCATGTGTTATCATAAGAGTCTGACAAATGGAGACTAATCATGAATGTACCTGAAGCTTCATCAAGCTTTTGTTTCGCCCTTTCTGCAAGGTACTCTTTGCAGTTCCTCTTCCAATGCCGATCTTTACCATAGTGGAAGCATTGGCCTTTGTCCTTTACTGGGTCTTTCTTAGCAACTTTTGCTTTACCTGGTCTGCCCTTGCCCTTTCCCTTCTTAAGGGACTTTTCTGCTTTCCTTTTCTTTCTGGTCTCACCAATGTAGAGAACTGGCTTCTCTTTCTTAATAGTACTCTCTACCTCCCTCAACATATTGAGGAGCTCTGGGAGAGTCACCTCAAGCTTGTTCATATTAAAATTCATTATGAACTGTGAAAAGGAATCTGGTAGGGACTGAAGCACAATGTCCACACACAAGTTATCCTCTAGGACCATTCCTAGACCTGTGAGTTTCTCTATCCACTCAATCATCTTTAGGACATGGTTCTGAATCGGTGTCCCCTCAGTCATCCTAGCGCGGAAAAGGCTCTTGGATATCTCATATTGTTGAGTCCTTCCCTGTTCCTCAAACAATTTGTGAACATGTAGGAGAATGGATCTGGCATCCATCTTTTCATGTTGTCTCTGTAACTCAGGAGTCATAGAGCCCAACATATAGCACTGAGCAAGAGTGGAGTCATCAATGTACTTCACGTAGCGAGCGATCTCATCCTCGTTTGCCCCTTCTTCGGGCGTAGGCATCACTGTATCAAGGACGTACACGATTTTCTCCGCTGTGAGAACAATTCTCAAGTTATGGACAATCCGTATAATTTGGACCAGTGAGGCGGTTGACATCAAGTATGCCACGTAAGGGATTTGAAAGCGACATTTTCTGAAAATAAAGATGTAGCAGAAATGAATAACATGTAGATTTTGCAAGAAATAAACTATCAATATATGGACTTCTATCTTAATATGCTCCCACTATTTTACTATCGAGTCACGCGACACCCTTAGCACGTAAAACGGAAGTCTCCGGCAGACTTCTAGTGGGGATCAGGATCCAATCAGCGTCTTAGTGTAACCTCGAGGGACTCGACCAATCACACTAAGCCTAAAAGGTAGGCAACTCTTGCCGATCACAACTCCTTGTGATTCCCGTCCTGTTCGGCCTCCGAATCACCATGGCCTCGAGGGACTCGACCAACCATGATGCTCGGTTAAGTCAACACCTTCGTTACAAGATGAGTCTGATTTGATGATAAACCCTCGAGGGACTCGACTAAGCATACCATGCCCTCAGGTCACCGGTGACATCTCTATGTCGTAAGCAAGATAGCGAATCGCGATATAGGTGAGTCTCGAGGGACTCGACCAACTCAACCTACACCGGGAATCGGTTCCTACTCATAACGATGGAAGGCCACGTGAGTCAATCTAATTGCCTCACGTTTACCGACTTAATATTATCGAGAGATGTTTCTATAATTTGGTCTCCTAATATGACATGTCACACATATACATATTTAATATATATCTACATCGCATGCAAATATATATACATATCTAGTATATGTATAATCAATCATATCAGATGATCATGGACCACAACCTAATATGATTAGGCCCGAGCCAATAGGCCTAATCACTCACATCAAGATCTATGTGTGCAACGGTACATCTCCATGCCTTGTGATCGTCCATCTCGTCCTCGTCGGTTCCGTCGACATCTTGATGCATCTCCATGCATCACGATCGTCCGTCTCGTGGGTCCCGCTATCGCATCCACGCTCCCGCTGCGCCTCCTCATGTGATTATAACTTAATCATAGGCACATAGGCCTGACAATAAACGAGAAATATAATGGAGGTTCACAGACCTCAATAATAATAATCACAAGTACACACATCACACGGTCCATAATCATCGGTCCACACATCATACATCACATGTATAAATAATCATCATCATGTAGGACTACTAGATAATAATAAAAGTAATAATCAACTAAACCTTTTAATTAATTAATATTTTTCTGAAATCAGGGACATGTAGGAAATTTCTCAATTCCTAAGGGTATTTTCATAATTTGGACAAAAGACAGAAACTGGAATTTCTTAAATTCCGAGAGGCAAAACTATCTTTTGCCTAGAAAACCCTAATGTCCTCTCTCCCTTTCGCTGCTGCCGGCGGCGGCCTGTGCGGCGAGGGGCGGGGCGCTGCCCTCGCCTGCGGGCGGCACGCCCACTGGCGGCGTTGCCGCTGCAGGTGGGCGCCCCCGCGGGCGTTTTTGCCCGTGGGAGCAGCGGCCACAGGCGCCGCTGCCCTGCGGTGCCTCAGCCCGCGCTGCTGCCCCGCGGCGCCTCTGCTTGGGGGCTCAGTGGCCGCAAGCGCCTTCTGCAAGCAGACCGTCGGCCGGTTGCTGTAGGCACAGCGCTTGCGCATGCACCGGCGCTGTGCTGCCTGGCTGCGGCTACGGCTGCGGCTGCCGTTGCTGGTGGCTGCAGGCATGCAGATCGAGGGCAGCAACAGTTGTTGCCCTTCCTCGCTTTTGCGTCAATGATTTTGACGTCAAAATTCTTCCTAAACACAACACACGCAGTTCAAAACCAATCATTCGCATGAACAACCTAGCTTTGATACCACTGTTGGGAAATCAATGGGGGCGACATCACATGCGCAGCGGAAGAACAAGAAAACAAAATCCCCGATTCCCAAAAAGATGTTCGTCGTCGTGTGAAGATTAGTGCGAAAAATCCGCGAAACATAAAACTGCGTATAGAGATTGTGTTACCTAGGGAGATCGTATATCCTTGTTTCCTTGCAGATCCTTAGGAGAGGGTGAAGGAGGTCAAGCGTCCTCCTCTCTAGCGGTGATCCACACAGCAGGGTTGCGACGACGCTCCTCAAAACTCCAGGCCTACTCTGAGGTGGAGAGGGAGAGGAGAATAGGAAAGGCAAGCAAAGACTCTAGCCTATGAGGCTGTGAATCCCTCCTATTTATAGAGATCCCGTGTCAAACCCTAATGGGTCCTTCCCTAGTGGGTATTGGATCTGCATCCAATAAGACAAGGGCTCCGTCGGATATCTCATATCCGAACCTCTACTCATCTCAATGCCTACCATATGTGTGTGACCCTCTAGGCCCAATATCGAGCTGGTCGTGAGTCATACCTGTCATAGTGGATGCCGATAACCTTGACGGAGGAGGAATAGGAAGTGGATGTAGGTCACAACAATCGAACCACTATAAATCCAGTGTGTTCTTTCCTTACTGCCTTCTTTCATTACTTAGCTGCACTCTATACTTTACATTTACTCTAATGCATTACTTTCCGATGTGGGCTTTGTCGAAATGAGTTTATCAAACGAAAATTTTCAAATCAATGTAATTTTTGTTGCTACACTAATTCACCCCCCTATCTTAGTATCGTATTGATTCTAACAATTGGTATCAGAGCAAGGTTACCTTCGATTTGGTTTAAAACCTAAGAAAAGATGACTTTTGCCGACAATCATGAGGGTCATCCTATCACACGTCCTCCCATGTTTAATGGAACGGACTACACTTATTGAAAAACTAGAATGAGAATTTTCTTAATTTCTCTGGATTTCAAGTTATGGAATATCATTGAAAATATATTTCAAATGTTTTGTCTTCTAATGAATGATTGAAATGATTTGGAGAAGAAGACTTTCTCTTTGAATGCCAAAGCTATGAATACTTTATTTTGTGCTTTGGATAAAAATGAATTCAATCATGTTTTTATTTGTGACACGGCTTAAGATATTTGGCATACACTTGAAATCACACACAAGGCATGAGTAGAGTTAAGGAGTAAAAAAATAATCTTTTAGTTCATAGTTATGAATTGTTTCATATGAAACCAAGCGAGATCATTGGAGACATGTACACCCGGTTTACGGATATCGTCAATGGTCTAAAAGCATTTGGTAAAAGTTTTTCTAATTTTGAACTTGTTAACAAAATATTAAGATTCCTTCCAAATAGTTGAGATCCTAAAGTAATCGCAATTCAATAAGCCAAGGACTTGAATAACTTTCCACTCGAAGAACTTATTAGGTCTTTGATGACATATGAAATGACATACAATGCACATAAAGAACTTGAGAACAACCTTCTAAATAACATGAAGGATTTAGCACTTAGAATTTAAGAAGACCACTTGAGAAAAAACTCAAGTGATGATGATGATGACTTGACACTTCTAACAATAAAATTTAAAAAATTCATTAAAAGGAACAAAACTAAATATTACATTAAAAATAAAAATAAACTTAAAAAGGACCAAATAATTTGCTATGAATGGAAGCAACCGAGGCACTTCAAAAGTGAATGTCCCCAAGTGAAGAAAAAGCAACCGAAAAAGAAGAAAGCGCTATAAGCTACTTGGGACGATTCAAACACATCTAAAGACGAGGAGCCAACTAATAAAGAAGTTGCTTATTATGCTTTAATGGCACTTGGCGACGAGGTAAGTAACTTAATTAAAGCTCATTTATCCTTTGATGAATTATTAAATATTTTTTATGATTTATTTGATGAATGTAAATTAGTTAGCAAAAAGTATAAATTATTAAAAAATGAGCATGCCTCTCTTGTTAGTGAATTCAATAGATTAAATATTGAGCATGATAATGAAATATTACCTCCTTGTACAAAATGTAAAGAATTAGAGATACTTAAAATGGAGAATTTACTACTACATGAAACCTTAGAAAAAATTGAAATAGGAAGCAAATCCTTAAACATAATCCCTATAAAAAGGGATCATGTTCATAGAAAAGATGGAATTAGCTTTATGAGTAACACTTACAAAAAGCAACCATCTTTGTTAAGGGCCCAACTTTATATGTTTTACCCCGAAACAAATGCATCTTTTGTTATAAATTTGGACATTATGCTCATAAATGTCTATTTAAGAGGTATAGCCTACATAAGTTAATTTGGGTCTCTAAAAGAACCTTAAATGACTCAATGCAAAATAATAAGTTAGGTAGATCTATTTATGAGGAACCAAAGGTAAAATGGGTACCTAAAAGAAAACTTTCTTTCTTGTAGATAAGTCTACAATCACAAGTTAGGAGCAAGAGATGGTACTTTGATAGTGAATGCTCAAGGCACATGACTAGAGATCCAACATACTTCTCTAAGCTCCCAAGACGAAGGATTTGTCACCTTCGGAGATAATAATAAAGGAAAAATTATTGAAAAAAGAAATATAGGTAACAAATCAAACCTTTTGATTGAAAATATTTTATTAGTAAATGGTTTAAAGCATAACTTGCTAAGCATTAGTTAATCATGTGATAAAGCTTACAACATCAAGTTTGAATCTAATGCTTGTATTATAAAAATACCACACATAAATAGATCTTGGATTGCCTTAAGGACCAATAATATCTATACCATTGATCTTGATAAGTTTTGTAACGAAACTTACTTTTCGATTTTAAACGATGATGCATAGCTTTGGCATAAGAGGTTAGGTCATGCTAACATGAAACTAATCTCCCACATTTCATCTAGAGAACTTGTAAGAGGAATCACTAGCATCAAGTTTGTCAAAGACCAAGTGTGTGATGCATGTCAACTAGAAAAACAAGTAGTTTCAAGTCAAAGAATCAAATAAGCACCTCTAGACCATTGTAATTGATCTATATTAATTTGTTTGGACCAATTGATACAGAGGTAGCAAATACACCTTTGTAATTGTTGATGATTATAGTTGATATACTTGGACATACTTCTTGGCACACAAAAATGATTGTTTTAAGTATTTTTTAAAATTTTATAAACTTGTTCAAAATGAAAAAGGCTTTATGATTTCATCAATATATAGTGATCACGGTGGTGAGTTTTAAAACCATGATTTCCATAACTTTTGTGAATCAAATAGGTATAACCATAATTTCTCTACTCCAATAAACCCATAACAAAATGAAGTAATTAAAAAAAATAGGAGTTTACAAGAAATGACAAGAACCATGTTAAACGAATATAGCCTGCCCAAATATTTTTGGGTCGAAACCGTTAACACGATATGCTATGTCATGAACAGGGTTCTAGTAAGACTATTACTTTCAAAAACTCCTTATAAGTTGTGGAATAATAAAAAACTTAATTTTTCATATTTTAAAGTTTTCGGTTATAAATATTTTGTTTTAAACAAAATAGATGCCTTAGGAATATTTGATGCAAAATCTGATGAAGGTATTTTTCTTGGTTATTCTTCTACTTCTAAAGCATTTCATGTGTTTAATAAAAGAACTTTAGTTATAGAAGAATCTATTCTTATTGTTTTCAATGAGGTTTCTGAATCCAAGAAAAATGATTTTGATGATGATTTAGATTTTAATAGTTTAAATTTGAATGAATCCTCTCCTCCCACTAGCAACTTGGGTGTATCTTTCTCTAAAGAATCCTTACCTAAGGATTGGAAGTATATAGATGCTCATTCTAAGGAGCTAATTATTGAAGACACTTCAAAAGATGTTCAAACTCGTTCTTCTCTTAAAAATTTTTATACAAATATAGCCTTTTTATCTCAAATTGAACCTAAATGCATTGATGAGACCTTGAAAGATGATTCATGGGTCTTTGCAAAGCATAAAGAATTAAATTAATTTGAGAGAAATGAGGTATGGAAGCTTGTTCCTAGACCTAGTGACCATTTGATAATTAGTACTAAATGAGTCTTCAGAAACAAGCAAGATGTACTTGGTATCGTGATTAGAAACAAGGTTAGATTAGTGGCCAAAGGTTTCAACCAAGAAGAAGGTAACGATTATGAAGAAATCTTTGCTCCTGTGGCTAGACTTGAACCCATAAGGATTCTCCTTGCTTATGCTAGTTGTAATAATTTTAAGTTATTTCAAATGGATGTTAAAAGTAATTTTCTTAATCGCTTTATTTCTGAAGAAGTTTATGTTAAACAACCTCCTAGATTTGAGTATGCTAACTTTTCAAATCATGTATTTAAGTTGACTAAGGCTCTCTATGGATTAAAACAAGCCCCTAGGGCTTGGTATGAGAGGCTTATTCTTTTCTTATTTAAAATAATTTTATAAAAGGCAAGGTCGATACTATATTGTTTATCAAAAATTTTGAAAATAATTTTCTCATTGTTCAAATTTATGTTGATGGTATTATTTTTAGATCTTCAAATGAGTTTAGTGATGAAATTTTTATTAGTCAAACAAAATATGCTTTAGATATATTAAAATGATTTAATATGGATAATGCTAAGGCTATTAATACACCAATGAGTACTTCTACAAAACTAGATATGAATACTAATGGAGAATATTTTGATCAAAATGCTTATAGGGGTATGATAGGTAGTTTATTATACCTCACAACAGCTAGACCTGATATCATGTTTAGTATTAGACTATATGCTAGATTTCAATCTAATCCTAAGCAATCTCACTTAAAAGTCATTAAAAAAATATTTAGATATCTAAAAGGAACTCATAATCTAGGACTATGGTATCCAAATTCCAAAAACTTTGAGTTACTTGTTTATGCCGATTTTAATTTTGTTGGTTCTCAAATAGATAGAAAAAGCACATCCGGAACATATTAATTATTATGTCACACACTTATCTCTTGGTCCTTTAAGAAACAAAGCTCGATTGTATTATCTACAACCGAAGCTGAGTATATAGCAGTAGGTGCATGTTGTACACACGTTATCTGGATAAAAAATACTTTAGAATATTATGGAATTTACTTGAAAAATATACATATAAAATGTGATAATAGTAGTGCAATATGTTTAACAAAAAATCTCATTCAATACTCTAGAACCAAACATATTGAAATTATGCATCATTTTATTAGAGATCATATTAATAATCATAACATATCTTTAGAATTTATTAATACAAAGCATTAATTAGTAGATATTTTTATAAAACCATTGAATGAGGAATAATTTGATTTTATTAGAAGAGAATTAGGCATTTTAAACCTTCCAAATGCATGAATTCCTTTATAAGTTTTTCGGATTTCTTGATTTTTCATAACTTAAATTTTCCTTTTAAATCGAGATCATCTCATATGAATCCTTTCTCTTTCTATTTGCAAAAGAACAGCCTTGATTTTTTATCCTTCATTTGATGATCCTTTCCTTTGAATTCTTTCTCACTCTACTTACGAAAGAAGAATTTTTATCCATGGACTTTTAGTATGTAATAATCATTTACAAGAATAGGGATTTGATATTTTTTGGTATGGATATCTTGATCATTTATGATGAATCCTCTCTCTTTGCTATAGTAGTAGCTTGATTCAATGAAACTTAACTTTCACGAATTTTGTTCTTGATTTTTCATGGAGAATGAATTCCTCACTTATTCTTCTTCCTCTTCTTCTTATTTTTATGACAAAGGAAGAAAGAAATTTGCATATCTCAAGAAGAACTAAAAAACTCTTGCACATTAAAAGCAAAAATGTTAGCTTGCCCATTTCAAAGAGCAAAAGCAGTTATCATGTAGAGTTTTTGCTTAACTTCTCATTTTTGCTAGCTTAGATAAATTGGTGTAAAATTTACTTGAATAGTTTAAAACACTTGCATTGTTGAATCATTCTCCATTTTGTTGCTGACAAAAGGGGAGAAATGATGAATGTTTGGTATCATAAATGCTTTAGTATCATGCATAGGAGAAATGATGAATTTTTGGTATCATTAATATTTTATTATCATACATGGGAAAAATAACGAATGTTTGGTATCATAATCAAAATATTGATTTAATGCATGAAGTGATAAATGCTTAAAAATTTTAATGTCTTTATATCATGAATGTTATGCCCAAAATGATATATCATGAATGCTTTAGTATCATGTATGATATGCCCATAGTGATGTTGATTTATTTTTGGTATCATACATGAAGTAAGGATGAAAGATTTATTTTTGGTATCATGCATGAAGTAAGGATGAAATGTAAGGTTTTGAAATTATATATGTTTTAATAATGATGCACAAACATATAAAATTTTGATTTGATATACTATATTCGATCCTCGTGATCGAAATTGTTTCACTTGAATTCATAGGTCATGATTCCTTTTGAATTCAACTTTGCTTATCTCAATATATAGATAGGGGGAGTTAAGGTTAACTCCATCATCAATTGGTTGTCATCATAAAAAAGGAGAAGATTGTTGAATCTAATCCATATGTTGATATAAGTGTTGCAGGTTTAACTATGATAATGAATAAGGCATATAAAGCAAATGTTGGGTCGGAGTAAAAAATTAGACGATACGTCGAAGATTCGGGCGATGTGGGAGCTCGCCGAGAGTTCGTCGGGAGCTTGCCGAGAGTTTGTCGGGAGTTCGCCGAGAGTTCATCGGGAGTTCGCTAAGAGTTCGTCGGGAGTTTGTCAAAAGCATACCGAGAGTTCACTGGAAGTTCGTCAAGACTTCACCGAAAGAACAATTGACATACCGAACAAAGATTGTTTAGTTAATATCTTAATTATCATAGTTAGAACGTAGATTGAGTTATGATTGGGAAGTAATCCTACTAACTCAGTTATGGGCCAATTGGGCCCGATTTAGTGCTAAGTTAGGCCGAATGAAAGACCCACTTGGCCACTTAGAGCTATGCTAGGTGGTGGCACTACCTAGGGTGGACGGTGGAACCACTTGAGGCTCAATCTCTTAGGTGGTTTGGGCTGTGGTACCACTAGAGCCTAGTCTCCGAGGCTCTGTCAAGTGATAGTACCATTAGATTGGGCGATAGTACCACCCAATATCATAGTATCAAGTAGTGGTACCACCCAATATTAGCGGTGGTATTTGTTAGGATCGGAGCAGCACTAAGAGGGGGGGGTGAATTAGTGTAGCGGATTAAAACTTTCGGTTTTAGAAAATCTTTCGTGCGATAAGAACGGAACTTGAAAAGCTTAATCTTGAAAATGTATTCTTAAATATGCGCTGCAAGGGTAATAAGGAACTAAAGCATGTAAGAAGGTTTGCAATAATGTAAATAGCAATAATGAAATGCAAACCAAGGATCACGCCGATTTTAGAGTGGTTCGGTCAAATGACCTACTCCACTTGCAAGGCCCCTCTTCGATGAGGCTTCCATCTTCCACTAGCAAATCTCTTGAAATGGAAGGGTAAATACCCCTCTTACAACCTCTTACAAGTGGTTCACCCTTTTACAAAGATTTCAATGAAAAGAAGGGAGGTGAACACTCAAGCTATTGAAAACAAGACTTTTCCTAAGGCTTTTCTCAACTTCTAGCTTCTCAAAAGGTTGTATTCTCTGCTGAGAATTGGGGGGTATTTATAGACCCCAAGAGGATTCAAATTTGATCTCCAAAATTTGAATTCCCTTGAGTTCCCGAGGCTGGCGGTGCCACCGCCTGTCGACCGTTGCACTGGCGGTGCCACCGCCCGACTTCTCGGGTGCTAGGCGGTGCCACCGCCCAGTCAAGCGGTGCCACCGCCTAGCTCTTGGGTGCTGGGCGGTGCCACCGCCAGACCCTTACAGCTTACTAGTTTGGGCTCCAAACTTGGCCCAAACCAGTCCAAACTCGGGCCCAATTGGCCCCTACTTGGGTTATAGGATTAACACCTAATCCTAACCCTAAGTAACATGCTAACTACGAATTTAAAGATATTTTCTAAGCTATTACAAAGTCTGCAAGTCAAGACTTCTTTCGACGAGCTTCCGGCGAACTTCCGGCGGTCTTCCGACAAACTCTCGGAAACCAAGGATCACGCCGACTTTAGAGTGGTTCGGTCAAATGACCTACTCCACTTGCGAGGCCCCTCTTCGATGAGGCTTCCACCTTCCACTAGCAAATCTCTTGAAATGGAAGGGTAAATACCCCTCTTACAACCTCTTACAAGTGGTTCACCCTTTTACAAAGATTTCAATGAAAAGAAGGGAGGTAAACACTCAAGCTATTGAAAACAAGACTTTTCCTAAAGCTTTTCTCAACTTCTAGCTTCTCAAAAGGTTGTAAGAGGGGTGTAAGAAGGAGGTTGATCTTCGCCTAGTAAAGGAAGATCATTAGTGGATGCCGGTGGCCTCGACGGAAGAGGAATCGGAATAGTGGATGTAGGTCACGATTGACCGAACCACTATAAACTACCGTCTTCTCTGGTTTGCATTTACTTATTGTCATTTATATTACTGCAAACCATTTGCACTTTGATGCTCTACTTCTTTGTCTCCTTCTTACGTATCCCTTCAAGTTAAAATGCAATCGAAACGGTTTCAAACGAAACGTTGCATTTATCGTACGAAGTTTCCGAAAGTGTTTAAATCGTCGAAAGTTTATCATACTTTACCATTGCACTAATTCACCCCCCCCTCTTAGTGCCGCTCCGATCCTAACAATTGGTATCAGAGCCATGTTTTTCTACCTTGGTTTAACACCCAAATAGAAATGACTCTTTACGGCTTTCAAGAGGGTCGCTCTCTCATTTGTCCTCCCTTTTTCAATGGGACAGACTACACTTATTGGAAAACTCGAATGAGAGTTTTCTTACTTTCTTTGGATTTGAATTTATGGCACATAGTCGAAAATAGATTTGAAATCTCTTCTCTTCTAATGAACCAATGGAATAATTTGGAGAAGAAGATGTTTTCTTTAAACGCAAAGGCTATGAATGCCTTATTTTGCGCTTTGGACAAAAATGAGTTCAATCGGGTTTCTTTATGCGAAACGGGTTTCGACATATGGCACACTCTTGAAATCACACACGAAGGCACTTCTAGAGTTAAAGATTCGAAAATCAACATTTTATTGCATGATTTCGAGCTTTTTCAAATGAAGCCGAGCGAAACCATTGTTGACATGTACACCCGTTTCACGGATGTCATCAATGGTTTACAAGCTCTTGGCAAATGTTTCTCGAATTTTGAACTTGTTAGTAAAGTTTTACGATCACTTTCTAAAGCTTGGGAATCAAAAGTTACGGCAATACAAGAAACAAAAGATTTAAATATTTTTCCACTTGAAGAACTTATCGGCTCATTAATGACAATAGAAATGGTGCGCAATGCATATGTTGAATACAATGAACACTTGAACCACCTTCCAAAGAACAAGAAGGATTTGGAACCTCGGACAAATGAATACCACTTGAGCGATGACTCAAGTGATGAGGACAATGATGAACTTGAACTTCGAACACCAACTCTTAATAAGTTCGTTAAACAAAAATCTAAAATAAACAATGAACTTGAATGGAGGAAGAGGCCAAAGAAAAGGAAGACACCCAAGGATGATTCAAGAACTTCCAAAGGTGCAATGACGAATTGGGCTTTGACGGGCTTCGACTACAAGGTAAGTAACTCAACTCTCTTGAATTATTTTGAAATTACTTGAAGTTTTTCATGAGTTCTTAATTTAGATAGTAGGAATAGGAAATAAAAAAATTTATTTTTCAAAAATTATATCATGTTTTTCTTTTTTAGCATCTTTGAAAAAATTAAAAATTTGATCAATAAAAAGTATATTGCTAAGGTTTCATGCATGTTATGTTTTGAAATGTTGAATGATGTATGCAATGTGATAATGCTTAGGATTAATCCATGCATGTGTATTTTGATGATTTTATGTCATGCATGAGTTTTTGAAGTAAATGTTGATTTGATACTCTCATTTTGGATTAATATGTTTTTGGTTTAATCATTTTTATGACGAATTAAGATGACATTCTCATGACATATTAAGATGACATAGTGCATGTACATCTATGTATGAATTTCTTGATAGTCTTTTGATGATAGATGTGATATCATGATGTTTTATTTTTGATGTGTTTGGTCTTGACGGCTTTATGACGGAACTTATGTTTTGACTTTAAATGATGATACAATATTTTCACAAAAAGACTTGAACACTCTCACATGAAATCAATTGTATGAAATGGAAATGAATTTTCTATTCTATTGAGATTAATGAATTTATTTTACCAATCTTATGAATCTAATGAAAATAAACATGATGAATATTTTATAAATGAGTTGTCTTATAAGATTTTGCCTTTACATCTTGAACTTTAATGCTTATATTGATTTGGCATACAAAGACTAAGGCATGCTCATAAGAAGCAAATCACATGAATAGAAATTTATAAAAATGAAATGTAATCCTCTATCTTATTGATTTCTACCTAAGAGACTAATAAAACTATCTATGCCATTTTGAATCTCTTGAAAGAAATGTTGAGATTTTGATGATTTGGATGATTTGAATTTGAATGAGTTTTATTCAAAATCATGATCTTGATTCCGTGATATTTACAAATTAAGATTTATTATGAATCAAGATTTTTTCATTAATCGATCTCCTAAGATTTTCTTTTGATTATTTATGAGTAGGTTTTTCAAAAAGAAATCATTCCTTTTGGTATTCATATGTTCTAATCTTTCATGATATGATTTTTATACAATTCCTTATATTCATGAAATGTTTATCGCATCACCCAATTACTTTCTTCTTGATATTCCTTATGTGGTGATTAAATTATGCATGAAATACTCTTGATATTATTTTGATGTATACAAATGAAAAGTTATAATCATGAATGATCGGATGAAATTTGACAAGTTAATATCTTCATGATTTGAAATATTTATAATTTGAAATTATGCATGCAATTGCTTTGTATTGTGATGATATATGCATCATGAATACTTTATTATCATACATGAAAATAGTGATAAACATTTTGAAAATAAATGTTGTATCATGTTAGATGATTTTACATTTTGTGCATGATGAGTTATAGTGATGATTGAAACAATGATTGAAATGCTTTAAATGATGAATGTTTGGTATCATGATCAACATGTTGATAAATGCTTGAAAATTTTAATGTTTGAGTATCATGTATGATATGCTTATTAATAATGATTGATTTATTTTTCGGTATCGTGCATGAAAGATAAGGTTATTGAAATTGTGTATGTTTTAATTTAAATATATAATGATACACAAATAAGAATGATACTTACCTTTGTCATAATATGAAAATTGATATAAGGGTTTTCCCTTCTTTTTGACAATGACAAAGGGAGAGTAAGAATTTCTAGCGTGGACATTATGAAAAGAGGCAAACTAACTAGCTTGCACAATTCAAGATGAAAGCAAAAATTGCACTTCTCAAAAGAGAAGATGCAAATGTAACATTTGCCAAATTGTTTGCTTGCCTCGTGTAAAACATTATCTCTTACTAGTTTAATATTTTTGCTAGCTTGTATGTTGCAAAACTTGATCACTTTTTCAAACATTTTGCTAGCTTGCATGATGTAGAACTTGCTATCTTGAACATTACCAAAAGTGCTATCTTGTATGCTATAAAACTTGCATATCTAAAACTTGATAGCTTGAATGTCCTTAGCATGATGCAATACTTGCTAAATTTTCTAGCTTCAAAACTGCATGATGATAAAACTTGATATTATGTTTTTCATGCAATGAGTTGAACTTATAAACACAAAGAATAGTTATACTTCTCCTTTTTGTTGATGACAAAGGGGGAGAAGTATGTTGATGACATGATATGCATAAGTTTATGCATATGTTCATGATGATGTGTTGTAAGTATTCATGATGAATATTGCAATGACTTGAATTTAGTTTGAATTCAAGGTTCTATCAATATGGCATATTGATAGGGGGAGTTTGTTTAAACTTCGGGAGTTAAGGTTAACTCCGTCATCAAGTGGTTGTCATCATCAAAAAGGGGGAGATTGTTGAATCTCGTATTTTGATGATGAAACCACTTGATATGTGTTTATAATTTAAACTGCATTTTGAGTGATGCAGGTCTACTCGATCAGGATTAGACAGTTAACGCAGGAGGAATTGACGTTGCGCCGGAGGAGATTACGTCAGGATATTGGACGGCAGAAGGCTTCGGACATCGGGCATCGGGCCAAGGAGAGCGGCATTGCGCCAAGGATATCGGGGTTGCGGAGGTCAACCGTCGATTGGGCAACAAGCCACAAGAGAGAACGATGCGCTGAAGAATCGGACGAAGCGCTAACCAATGACGTGCCGGGCAACGGAATGTCGGTTCGCGTTGTAATAATTGTCTAGATCGGAGTAGAGTTTTGGCTTGTGTGTGCAGGACTAACTACGATAACGATGAAGACATAAAGCGAAACAAAGTGCCGGAGTCAAGCACGAAGGATTCATTGGGAGTTCGAGAGTTCGACGGAAGTCCGAAGGTTCTTCGGGAATGCTGCCGGAACTAGCCGAGAATGAGTAGGGAGCTTGCCGAAGGGTTTTTCGGAAGCTCGCCAAAAGGTTCGTCGGAAGTTCACGGAGCTCACCGAGAAAGATCGGAGCTTGCCAAAGAAGCTCATTGGAACTCGCCGAGACCAATTCTCAACAGAGAATACAACCTTTTGAGAAGCTAGAAGTTGAGAAAAGCTTTAGGAAAAGTATTGTTTTCAATAGCTTGAGTGTTCACCTCCTTTCTATTCATTGAAATCTTTGTAAAAGGGTGAACCACTTGTAAGAGGTTGTAAGAGGGGTGTAAGAAGGAGGTTGATCTTCGCCTAGTAAAGGAAGATCATTAGTGGATGCCGGTGGCCTCGACGGAAGAGGAATCGGAAGAGTGGATGTAGGTCACGATTGACCGAACCACTATAAACTACCGTCTTCTCTGGTTTGCATTTACTTATTGTCATTTATATTACTGCAAACCATTTGCACTTTGATGCTCTACTTCTTTGTCTCCTTCTTACGTATCCCTTTAAGTTAAAACGCAATCGAAACGGTTTCAAACGAAACGTTGCATTTATCGTACGAAGTTTCCGAAAGTGTTTAAATCGTCGAAAGTTTATCATACTTTACCGTTGCACTAATTCACCCCCCCCTCTTAGTGCCGCTCCGATCCTAATAGTATTGCTAGTATTCTAAAAATTTTGGATGAGACATTTTTTAGCTCCAATTTAAAAACCTTTGGATCCTATAAATACCCTACTCCTTTCTTTTCTGTATGAAATGGTAACAAAAAGAGCAAAAAAGTGTGAAAAATCTTTAAGTGTTAGGGTGTAAAAGTGTTGTAAAAGTGCTAAGAGTCCTCATATTTCTTCCATTTTGTAATCATTAGAGAAGAGGTGTGAGGCTTGTAAGGGTTGTCTCTAAACCCATGAAAAGAAAAAGCTTTGTAAGAAGATAGTTGATCTTTGCATATTGAAGGAAGACTATTAGTGGATGCCGGTGACCTCGACAGAGGAGGAATCAGAAGTGGATGTAGGTCACAATGACCGAACTACTATAAATCCGGTGTGTTCTTTCCTTCCTGCCTTCTTTCATTACTTAGCTGGACTCTACACTTTATATTTACTTTAAGTTATTACTTTCATTACTTTCGGATATGGGTTTTGTAGAAATGAGTTTATCGAATGAAAATTTTTAAATTAACGTAATTTTTATCGCTGCACTAATTCACCCTCCCTCTTAGTGCCGCATTGATCCTAACATAAGCCAAAAAGCCGGCTGAGGTTAAATTATGATTGGTTCAAATCAATTAAGGATAAATTATGCTTGGTTTACCCGGTTCAAATGTGACTCGTTATGGGCCATTTGGAGCTGGTTCAGTGTTTGTTGAGCTCAACGTAGCCTTTCCATTAGTAATTAAGCCTAGTTGAAAGATGGTTCATCTTAATTAAGGCTAGTTAAGTGTTAATTGAACCCACGTAGAGTTAGTTCACTGAGAACTCGACTGGTTCTATAAATTGCGCTCAATTCATGCATAGTTCAATTGAAATTACATCCCTTTTAGGCCCAATAATCCACCTATAGGCTAGGTTAAGCCGAAGCTAGGGACCCTTAGTTGTTCATAATGTCCTATGAACTACTGTTTAGAAATTTTCTGTTAAACTAATTCAGATACCAGATTTATAATAAATAAATAAATAAATATTTTTTTGCATACCCAACAATGCAATTATGATGCTTTCCATATGTATGTACATATTGGATACATGATTTAATGAGCGATGTTTATACATATATATTAATTACATCTTTGTTAATGCATTTATGCTCTATCTATTGTATATAGCATACATACTTGATATATGATTTATAAATAGATGAACAATCTATTTTGGTTGGTATTGATGTGAGATCTTAATATGGTCATAACCCACACAATAAAAGCTTCGGGCCTAAAAAATAAAAAAATTAGGGTATGACACTACATCACTGTAGAAACTATCTCTTGAATATGCCTATAAGGATAGTGTGACACTTATGCTTCATTAATGGGACTATGTATGAGTCATTCCATCATGTTAATAAGAATTACTTATGATAACTACCATCATGAATGATTTCTCAGCACTTCTTGATGCTACATATCATTATTATACCTCTTGGCTTTTGAACATCCATCCAAAGAGGGCGAGTAGTGCTAATATAGTCCTATGAATTTTCTTCGAAGAACCTTTAAAACAAAGGTCCTATTGATTTTTTTTTCTTTTTTTTTTTTTAAGAACCTCCTTTGACACTCATATCATGGAAGAACCCCTCTAATGTTAAAAGCTTCACGAGCAATTCTAGAAAGAGAAAGAAGCCTTTACAGAGAGATTTTAGATAAGATTTTTTCATTTTTACGGTACAAGAAAATATACCTAGTTAGGGAACTAGGGCATATTGATGGATCATTAGGGAAGATTCTTGAACTATACCTAGTTACAAAATAATTTCTAAATTTTGATATATTATATTTTTTTGGTTTGAGGGCACTATGGTATTAGAGCAGTTTTAGAGTTGGAAGTAGCGTAGGTAGTATCTTTTGGTGATATTTACTAGTTGCAAAGTATGCTTTAGGTTGAAAATCAAATAATGAAACAATCGATCGAGTTGGTACTGCCTCAGTTTTGTCAACAAATCACAATGCTTCTTGACTTAACTCCATCAAGCCAAGGAGCACACTTATGAGTTGTCAGGTGCAACATAGATCATACCCATATTACCTATGCCATGTCGATTTAGGTAGGCATAGAGTTGGATGACGTAGAGGATAATATTATAAAGTTTTAATATTTCATTAACATAAATTATTTTCTTGTATCAGTTGTTTCCCATCGCACACTATGGGTAGTTGTTTGCACATATACATTTTATAGGGAAGGGTAAGTTACTATTTGTTGAGTTATATTTATTGAGTTAGAACTATTTGACCAAAGTACTAGCCAATCTTGGCACTCGATGTGTAACTATGATATGTTATCAAGATGGATCTTAAAGAAATTCACTTAGGCCAATCATGACTAACTTAGAAGCATCTTTTGATTAGAAAGCCTTCAAAGAGATGGATAGCCTATGCTACTTTGCCTTCCCGAGATAATCTTATCCTTTTGCGTAGGCAAATTGCTTTTTATTATCTCAATTTATGCCCCACATTTTGAGGAATGTAATTTATTGTAGGGTTGTATCAACTATTTGGTAGTAGGAAATAAAATGGTTGTCTGACCTTGTATATCAAAACTATAATTACATGTTTGAAAACTTTATCTTCAAAGTATTCAATCTCTTTGGACGTTTTTTTTTTTGTTTTCTTCAACTTCCCATGACCACCTTTTTTTTACTATCCTTCATTAATTTTCAAGTTATCCTTTGAAGAGTTTTATGAATGATCATAGATTAATGGTACTTGCGAAGCACTCTCATTTACTAGAAGAATTCATGGTCCCTCTAGTTCAAGAGGTTTATATATTGATGTACTTTTTTCTCGAGATAGTTTAGTATATTTGATCTTGATCCCTCCATCCTGTGGGAATTACGTTTTCTCGAGAGAGTTTAGTATATTTGATCTTGATCCCGCTATCCTATCAGAATTAGGTTCTAATATTTTTTTTTTTTAGAATAGTTAGCAATTGATTCTTTTACTTTTAGAGAATAGGGTTTTGAAGCTTCACCTCCTATGTAATCGGATATAAGCATAGAGAATGTCAATACATCTAATGGATGGCACAAAATAAGGACACAAAATCAAAGAGATAGTTGTTGAAAGCTATTGGGATGAATTATCAACTCCTCCCAAGTTTAGTATGGATGGCCATTGCTATTGCTTAACGGGCCTTTAAGGCTGATTGCATAGGTGGAAGAGAACATTTTCCTTTAGAAAGACGAAGAACAAGTTGTTAGAATCGATATGATACTAAGAGGGCTGTGAATTTATGCTATTATAAACTTTAAGAAAATCTAAAATTTTGATCAAGAAAAAATATAAGTATTGAAATATAATTCAACTGAGAAATAAGCATGAGTAAAAGAACAAGTAAAGATAGAAATAAGCATGGTTCAGTCTTCTTGACATACGTTCACTCTTCATTCATCTTCTCATGAGACTACGAACTTTTACTACTAATCTAACTTCTAACGGGTGAATATTATATCAATAACCATTTATAATCTTTTTCTTTTAAAAGCTTAGGATAGAACTTTTACACTTATCATTCTAAAAAATCTCATTCCTTCTAAACTTAGTAACTTAACTAGAAACTCAAGAAGGTGAAATTCAAGCAGTTAAATCTCTGATTTTGATGATGAAGTCAACTATAAATTGTTTGATCTAATCTATATATTGAGAAAAGTGTGCAGGATTAACTACGATAGCAGTAAGACATAAAACAAGTATTGTTCCGGAGTCAAAATCGAAATCTCGTTGGAAGTTCAAGAGTTCATCGGAAGTCCGAACATTCGTCGGAAGTTCTACCGGAACCAACCGAGAAGTCCAGGAGCTTGCCAAAGAAGCTCATTGGAACTTGCCAAGAAGATCGTTGTAAAGTCCGGAAGCTTGCTGGGAGTCCATCGAAACATTACCGAGAGTTTGTTGGAAGATCGTCGGAAGCCCGCCGAAAGAGCAATTAACGTATCGGAACAAGAGTGCCTTAGATTATGTCTTACTAATTATGGTTAGACAGTCGATTAAGTTAGAATTGGGAGATAATCTCACTAACTTAATTAGGGACTAACTGGGCCCTTAACAGGGCTGAATTGGGCCGAATTGATTAACCCATTCAACACCTAAAAGCCTAGTTGACAGTGGCACAGTTTGGGAGACTCAGATTCCCAATAAGTCTGAGCAGTGGTACCACCGATAGTAAATGCTGCTAGTGGTGGTATCGCTAGAGCTCGGTCTCTGAGCTCTGTTAGGCAATGGTACCGCCCAATGTCGTGTTAGCCGGTGGTACCGCCCAGTAATGGCGGTGGTACCATCAGTACCCCAGAAATCCGGGATGAGACACTTTTTGGCTCCATTTTTAAAGCCATTGTGGCTTATAAAAACCCCACCTTTTTCTACATGAAAGAATATGAAAACTATTAGCATAATCTTGAGTTCTTGAGTCTTAAAGTGTTGTAAAAGTGAAGAGTTCTCCTCCTTCATCTCTTAGCCATGTAACCATCCAAGAAAGAGGAGTGAGACTTATAAGGGTTGTCTCGTAAACCTGACAAAAGGAGAAAGAGCTGTAAAAGGTGATTAGCTTTCGCCTATTGAAGAAAGGCCTTTAGTGGACGTCGGAGACCTCGTTAGAAAAGGAATCCGAAAGTGGATGTAGGTCACATTGACCGAACCACTCTAAATTCTAATTTGCATTTCGTTTTGAGCAATTTACTTTAACTGCAAATCATTTGATAGCAAACTGCTTCTCCTTCTCATCTTGCTTTCACTACGCTTATGCTATCATATGTTTCAAGTTGCTATCTTTTCAAATCGATTTTCATTGAATGTACAAAATATTTTATGAAATTGAAGAATTTTTTGCTGCACTAAGTCACCCCCCCTCTTAGTGCCGCTCTTGATCCTAACAATTGGTATCAAAGCAAGGTTCACTCTCGTTTGGTTTAAAACCCAAGAGAGATGACATTTGTCGGCAGCCAAGAGGGTCATTCAATTATATGTCCGCACATGTTCAATGAAACAAATTACACATATTGAAATACTAGAATGAGGATCTTTCTAATTTCAATGGATTTTAAATTATGAAATATTGTAGGTAATGGGTTTCAAAAGTCTTCTCTTCCAATGAACGATTGGAATGAGTTAGAGAAGAAGACTTTCACCTTAAACACCAAGGCTATGAATGCCTTGTTTTATGTCTTAGATAAAAACGAGTTCAATCGCGTGTCTATTTGTGAATCGGCTTTTGATATTTGGCACACACTCGAAGTGACTCATGAAGGCACTAGTAGAGTGAAGGAGTCAAAATTTAATCTTTTAGTGCACACTTATGAGTTATTTCGAATGAAACCGAGTGAAACCATTAGAGACATGTACACCCGATTTACGGATGTCGTCAATGGTCTAAAAGGACTTGGTAAAAGTTTCTCGGATTTTGAACTTGTTAATAAAATTTTAAGATTCCTTCTAAAGAGTTGGGACGCTAAAGTAACAGTCATACAAGAGGCCAAAGATCTAAATAATTTATTTTTTGAGGAACTAATTGGGTCACTAATAACATATGAGATGACTTGTAAAGCTCATGAAGAGCTTGAGGACACCCTTCCAAAGAATAGGAAGTATATGTCATTAAGAACACAACCACTTGAAAAAAAATTCAAGTGATGAGGATTATGATGATGACTTGGTGCTCTTAACAAAGAAGTTCAAAAAATTCATAAAAATGAATGAATTTAAAAATGACACTAAAAATAAATTTGAACCCAAGAAAAAATAAGTGATATGCTATGAATGTAAGAAGCCGAAACACTTCAAGAGTAAATGTCCCCAAGCAAAGAGGAAGCAACCAAAAAAGAAGAAGGCCCTTAAAGAAACATGAGACGACTCAAGTTCATCCAAAGAAGAGGAGCCAACCAACACCGAGCAAGTTACTTATTATGCGCTAATGGCTATCGGAGATGAGGTAAGTCAATTGACACAAATTTATCTTTGATGAATTATTAAGTGCTTTTCATGATTTGTTTAATGAATGTAAATTAATTCGTAAAAAATATAAATTGTTACAAAAGAATCATGCTTCTCTTGTTAGTGATTTGGATAGATTAAAGGTTGAGCATAATAGTAGTTTAAGTCTTTGTATCAAATGTGATAAATAAGAAATACTTAAAAAAGAAAACTTACTACTTAAAGAAACTTTACAAAAATTTGAGATTGGTAGCAAATATTTGAACATGATCCTTGCCAAAAAGGGTCACATTCATAGGAGAAGTAGAATTGGATTTGTGAGTAGCTCTCATCAAAATCTAGCCACCTTTGTTAAAGGCTCGACCTTGCATGTTTCACCTCACACCAAATGCAACTTTTGCTGTAAACTCGAACATATTGCCTATAAATATCCACTTAAAAAATATTTTCCATATAGATTGATTTAGGTTCCTAAAAGAACCTCAAATGACTCAATGCAATATGATAAGATATATAGATCGATTTTTGAGGCACCCAATGTCACGCCCCTAAAAAAAGATCGATAATATTAAAAATTTTCATCACAAACCAATCTAGGATCCAAACTAACATTTGAGGACACTGAAAAATATTCTATCAAATTCACATCTATAAAACCTATACAGTTTATAATCATATATCACATCACTCGATAATTCACATTTATGGCAACCTAAGCCAACTTAACAAATATGAACAACATTTATAAATCCACAAGCTAAGTAATTTATACAATCAGAACTCCAACCATTTATCACAAGTTCATATCATCGTAAACTAGACTTAACATTCCGAAATTCTAAATAAGAGAGATCTTCTAACACTTTTACAAGGTATATCCATTTTGGTTCATCGACAACATTTCATTACATACAAAATATGCTTATACAACAATAACATAACAACTAACAAGACTTGCCCATAATTCTGAATAGTTCTCAAATGCCTCAGCCCAATTCAAATATCTCAAAGAGTGACAAGCTGACCTGAAAGATTTATATAACAACAGAGTGAGCTAAAAACAGCTCAACAAGTGACAAAGTATATTCAGAACAAAAGGAACGATTTCAAACAAGGTATCATAATACAAGGCAGAATACAAGAATTCTAATGGATACCATCTCATTATATACAGAATTACAAATGTCATTTCATTCAAAACATATTTGGTTTATAATAAATGAAGCATAGAGTAATTGGAGCATATCAATAGCGTATGAGATGTTCCGGAGCAAATCAATGACATTTGAAACATTTTGAAGCATAACCATGACAGATGAAATATTTTGGAGCATATAAATAACGGATAAAAATTTCAGAGCTTATCAATGGCGTATGAAATGTTTCAGAGCATATCAATGACAAATGAAACATTTCAGAACATATCAATGGCATATGGAATATTTCAAAGCGTATCAATGGCGTAGGAACATTTCAGAGGCATAGGGAGTATTTCGGAACATATCAATAGCATATGAAATATTTCAGAGCATATCAATGGCATATGAACCATTTCGGAGCATATCAAAGAACACATACGAAACAAAAGCTCAAACATCGTATTTAACGTTGCATTCATATCATTCTTATCTAAAGAATATATAGAAACATGTAACCAAAGCTCTGGATATCATATCAAACATATAGAAGGTGTAGTGGGACCATAGACAGAATGTGATTCATCCATTTCTGAATGACCACCAGACAAAAGTCTCCCACGTCGGGGAGCTCCATCCACCCACGTCTATGTGAAGTCAGAGGGGGCCGATAGAGCATCACAGGCTCTATGCATAACTCCCTTTACCATTTCTGACAAAGGTTCACATTATCCCACAACACCAGAGTACAAAAGGGTAGTATGAACAATAAATAGCATATATCGGAAGCACACGCGGAACAACAAAATGTACATGTGCCTTTACGAGTCAATATGATGCAAGCATAATCTTTTACAAATGTATTCAGATTTGAAAGGAAATGAAAGCAAGAGCATACAAGGATTCCAAGCAATCACATATAACTCATTTTAAATAAAACGGTTAGATGAATTCAATGTCCAAAGGAAGGAAACTGGAATAGGCACATATCGAAAGCAAATGTAGAACAATGGGATATACATGTGCTTATATGAGTCAATACAATATAGCATAAACGTTATACAAAAGTTTTCAAGAATGCAAATAATTTGAAGGACAAGAGCATACAAGAATTCAAAGCAGTAATATAAAGCTCAATTGAATAAGAAAGCTAAATGAAATTAATTTCCAAAAGAATGAAACCAGAATATGCGAAATCGACCAAAGCTCGATTTCTGATAGAATTCGAGAGGCATATTGAACAAATGATTCAAACTATCAATTGTGCTCCAATATACTCAAGAAAACTATTGTGGAAAGATATTTCAATCTATTTTTAGATAAAACAAGTCTTGTCTGAATCGAAGTTTCCAACATAGTTACAATTGATTTAGTAACCAAAGGTCAGAAAATAAAATCATTGTTTTACAGAATTCATAATGTCAGATTCAATAGATAATTGAGCAGACATTTGGACTCTAAATCTTTCAATCCAAGTATCAAAAGAAAGATTTACGAGTCTAGTTTCCAGTGAAATAAGCTTTGAATAAATCAAAGTTTCCAACAGGGACTTATAGGCAGTTTAGTATCAAAATATCATAAATTACGATCCCTGTTTTTCAGAATTCATAGGCTCATTTGAAACAGAAGTTTGGATAGGCAAACTTACTCTGAATTCTTAAAATAACCTATCGAAAGAAAGGTTTATGAGTCTATATTCATATCAAATAAGTTTTGTCCAAATCAGAGTTCAGTGCATAAAGTTATAACCATAACAAGGTAGAAAGGTCAGAATCTCAAAAGTTTCACAGATTCAAATCGTTACGTTTGAACAAGAGATATATCAAATGCAATGCTAGAACAATTCAAAGTTCCTCGTATTAAAAGCAAATGTAGAGATAAAATTACAATAAGGAAAGATCAGGACCACTTACAATAGGAAAGATTATAAAGCTTGCAATAGGAAGGATCAGAACACTTATAATAGGAAGGATCGGAACACTTGCAATAGAAAATATAACACTTGCAAGAGAAAAGATCGGGACACTTGCAATAGAAAGGATCAAAATATTTGCAATAGAAATGATCGAAACACTTACAACAGAAAAGATAACACTTACAGGAGAAAAGATCGGGACACTTGCAATAGAAATGATCGAAATATTTACAATAGAAAGGATCGAAACACTTGCCTTTCGAAGATTTTGATCCGAAGATCCGAAGATGTACGTCCGAATCCTTCTTCTATTTTTCCTCTTCCTATTTTCTGCACCAATCTCCTTTCTTCCTCCAAAACTACAACTCGTGCAGAACATAGGGGCACATTTACCTACTCTCCTTTACTCTCGTTCCTTCTTTTTTTTTTTTTCTTTTCCAAACGCAGTTGCCGCAGCCACCGCCGCTGCCACTGCGACAGTCACAGCCCCTTCCACTGCACTACCTTCTTCCTCCTCTTCTTTCGCAGACACAGCTGCTGCAAATGCAGCTTCCGCCGCCGCAGCCGCAATCATGGCCGCAACTCCTTTTTTTTCCCTTTCCTTTCTTTCTCTTTCCCAAAAGCAGCACCCGCAGCCACCACCGCTGCCGCAGCTCCTGCAGCCACCTTCCCCTCTTCCTCTTCTTCCCTCTCATTCTTCTCTTCCGGCTGCAGCTGCCACCGCCGCAGCCGCAGTCTCTTCTTACTCCCCTGCTCTTCTTCTTCTCTTCTTCTCCTCTCCTTCCCTTCTCCTCCCCGGCGCCACAGACACCCTCTCCTCTGTTTCCTGCTGCAGGAAACAGAGGCGTCACAGCCTCTTCTCCCGCTTCTCCTTCTTCTCTTCCTCTTCTTCTCCTTCTCTTCTTCTCCTATTCTACCCTTCTCCTCCCTGACGCCTCACACCTCCTCGCTGCAGCCCTTGCCGCAGTCACCCTCCTCTCTCTTCTTCTTCTTCTCTTCGTCTCCTCTTCTTCTTCTTCTCTTCTTCTCCTCTTCTTCCTTTCTCCTCCCCAACGCACCACAGCTCCTCGCTGCAGCCCTTGCCGCAGCCACCCTCCTCTTTTCTTCTTCTGCTTCTTCTTCCTCTTCTCTTCTTCTCCTCTTCTTCCCTTCTCCTCTCCGACGCCCCACACATGCACTCCTTTGTTTCCTCCTATAGGAAACAGAGGTGCTGTAGCCCTAGCTGCTGCAGCTACCTCTCTCTCGTCTCGTTCTTCCCTCTCTTCTTATTCTTCTTTTCTTCTGTTCTCCCTCTTCTTCCTCCTCTCTTCTTTTCCCTCTTCTTCTTTTCTTCTCTTCTCCCTCTACTTCTCTTCTTCTTCTCCCCACGCCCCACAGCTCCTCTCTCTGTTTCACACGGAAACAGAGAGCGTGGGAGGCGGTGGGATAAAACTGAAATATTCAGTTTTTTTTTTCTTTTTTTTTTTTTCTTTTTTTACAACTTAATAGTTTAGTCCTTGAAATTTCTATATTTACATATAGGTAATCCGATTTACAAATAAATCTTTATTAATAAATTTCAAAAGTGAGGAATATTACACTCTTCCTCCTTTAAAAGAAAATTTAGTCCCCTAAATTGGTTATACCTCCTCAAACTCTCAAATAGTTTCATCAATGGAATACAATTACACAATCATTTAAGAATGATCGAAATATCCTCCTTGATCCTCAATAGATGATAATCCGACCTTCGATCAATCTTTGAAAATACTTGTGTACCCTGTAGTTTATCAAACAAGTCGTCACTTTAGATAATACTCATTTTTTTATGATCAACTGATTCAATTGTTTAAAATTAATGTAAAGTCTCAATGTTCCTTCCATCTTTTTAACTAACATCGGAGCACCCCATGATGAAATATTAAGTCAAATAAAATCCTCATTTAATAGTCCTTGTAGTTGTTTTTCCAATTCCACTTACTCAAATGAAGTCATTCTATAGATAGATTTAGATATTGGGATTGTCCCAGAGACCAAATCAAAAGCAAAGTTACGTTTGGAGGTAATCCAAGCAAGTCATCATGGGATATATTAGGCAAGGAGATAAATCATGTCCAATACTCTCAAAATAATAGATGAGTTGATCTAATATGCAAAAGTAATCATTTGTTATATAATAATCCATACTGGTATGATAAGAAGATAGTCAATCCATACCAAATATAATATCAAAACTCTAAATTTCTAGGAGAACTAAATTAGCAAAAAGTTCAAGTTCTCTAATAAAAATCAATCAAGAAGACCATATTCAAGTTCGTTATCAAAGAATCTCCAATGATTGTATTTACATATAACACATAATAGTGGTTTAGGTTGAATACCCAAGTGATAAGCAAAATATTACGAATCAAATCGTAGATGGGACCCATGGTCAAACAAATATTTACATTCTTTCATAAACATGAATAATACCTTCGACCACTAATTCAAAAGTTTTAGAATCATATTCAATGATAGCATACACTCTGACGTGGGCTGATGATTTATGAGGCAGTGACTCTTTCTTCTTGTTCAAAGGGCAATATTTTATTTTATGATTCAACTTTCCAAAAGCAAAATAGACTCTAGTCACCCACAAACAAAAACTTGTTCCATAATTTAACTTGCAATTTACACATGATTGAGTCTTTTGTGGTGACTTCCCTTTTTAAATCCAAATGTCTTGACCCTCTTGTTATCACTTTCTAATTTATTTTTAATTATATTTTTTTTATTGGTAAACTTATCCTTATCATTCTTTCCATTGATCTTCAAAAATTCTTTCCATTGTTCTCAATAATGATCAGCCTCTACTTCCAATATAAGGTGGCAAAAGAAATCTTTTGATCATCAGAACAATTTTGTACATTAAATATCTTCTCCGTTTGTATCATCCATTTTTCTACCACCAATGAAATTAGGTTCACCATGCTTTCATTGCGCTACTCTGATTTAGTATCCTCGATCAACCCTTTCATTCCCCTTAATTAATAAAAAACAAATGAAATAGGAAGACCAAATGTCATCATCATCCTAGATTCCTAAAATGCATCAAAGAAAATTTTCACCAATCACAATAGTTCACTAGACCTCAATATATTTTTCACGTCAACATATCAAATATTTTAGTGATTCTCAAACCATGCTCTGATACCACCTCTATTAAGCCCCTAAAAAAAGATCGATAATATTAAAAATTTTCATAAAAAACCAATCCAGGATCCATACTAACATTTGAGGACACTAAAAAATATTCTATCAAATTCACATATATAAAACTTGTACAGTTTATAATCATATATCACATCACTCGATAATTCACATTTATGGCAATCCAAACCAACTTAACAAACATGAACAACATTTATAAATCCATAAGCTAAATAATTTATACAATCAGAACTCCAACCATTTACCACCAGTTCATATCATCGTAAACTAGACTTAACATTCCGAAATTCTAAAGAAGAGAGATCTTCTGACACTTTTACAAGGTATATCCATTTTGGTTTATCGATAACATTTCATTACATACAAAATATGCTTATACAACAATAACATAACAACCAACAAGACTTGCCCATAATTCTGAATAGCTCTCCAATGCCTCAGCCTAATTCAAATATCTCAAAGAGTGACAAGCTGACCTGAAAGATTTATATAACAACGGAGTGAGCTAAAAATAGCTCAGCAAGTGACAAAACATATTCAGAATAAAATGAACGATTTCAAATAAGTAAGGTATCATAATGCAAGGCAGAATACAAGAATTCTTATGGATACCATCTTATTAGATACAGAATCACAAATGTCATTTCATTGAAAACATATTTGGTTTATAACAAATAGAGCATAAAGTAATTGGAGTATATCAATAGCGTATGAGATGTTCTAGAGCATATCAATGACATTTGGAATATTTCGGAGCATAACCATGACAGATGAAACATTTCAGAGTATATCAATAATGGATAAAATATTACGGGGCTTATCAATGGCGTATGAAACGTTTTGGAGCATATCAATAACAAATTAAACATTTCAGAACATATCAATGACATATGAAATATTTCAAAGTGTATCAATGGCGTAGGAACATTTCAGAGGCATAGGGAGTATTTTGGAACATATCAATAGTATATGAAATATTTTAGAACATATCAACGACATATGAACCATTTCGGAGCATATCAAAGAACAAATACGAAACAGAAGCTCAAACGTCATATTTGACGTTGCATTCATATCATTCTTATCCAAAGCATGTATAGAAACATATAACGAAAGCTCTGGATATCATATCAAACATAAAGGTGTAGTGGGACCACAGATAGAATGTGATTCATCCATTTCTAAATGACCACCAGACATAAGTCTCCCACGTCTGAGAGTTGCTAGTCATAGGTGCCCAACAAGCCAATCACGTGAGTGATGGCACGTGTGACTTGATACAGAATCTTTTTGCTTATTATATTTTGGCATATATCACTTATAACTATTGCATATATGCATATATATATTGTGATGTCCTTAGATTTGTGCAATGGGAATCATATCGTGATGAGATCACGAAAATGAGATCGATTCACCTTTAAACACATCCTAAATAATCCCGGTCATAGGTTACTCGAGAGGGACATCGTGATAACCGGACAGACTGGTGTGCTGTATACCTATCCATATGATAGATGCAGCGGGTCTCATAGCTGCTTGTGTAGGGACACTAGGGATACAGTGCAGGTGCTCATTGGAGAATGAGTTCACTAATTGATCCGCTTACAGGATGTTGGATGGTTGATGATGCCTTATTGTCAGATAGCGATTCCGTAGTCCTAGTGGTATATCTGGTACTTAGACTTGAGACACCAATATTATCCTGTATGAGTGCTCCACTCTTTGATCTAGTTTGGTTGTCCCAAATCTAGTACAATTGGTCATTGGTAGTGGTAGTCGACCTTACGAGGGCTATTGAGTGTCGATAGAGGATCATCCACTCTCGGCGTCATGAGAGGAATATCCCATGTGTTCTTTCTCAGACAAATCCCTGACTAGGGTCATTCGGGTTGAGAGAGAAAGAATTCTCCGGGAGAATCCGATTAGAGTGAGACTCGAGTAGAAACCGTATGGGTCTAACAACACCATACTCGATATATGGTCTTTGGGATATTAGATGGATGAGGGACTATAGGTACACGGTAATTGAGGACAGACACATCCAATGGATTGGATTACTCATCGTCTGGGGACTACAGCGTAGTGGCCTAGCACGTCCGTAGTCGATAAGTCAAGTGAATTATTACAGAGATAATAATTTACTGAGTTAGAAGGAGTTCTGATAGGTATGACTCACGGCCAACTTAATATTGAGCCTAGAGGGTCACACACATATGGTAGGCATTGCGATGAGTAGAGGTTCGGATATAAGATATCCAACGGAACCCTTATCTTATTGGATATCCAATAAGCCCCTGAATTATTGGATCCCATGGACGAGATCCAATAAGAGCTCATGAGAGATTATTGAATAGAAATCCACTAATCTAAAAGGCTTGGGTTATTGGATGCAGATCCAATACCCACTAGGCGAGGATCCATTAGGGTTTGACAGGAGACCTCTAAAAATAGGAGGGATTCAGAGCCTCATAGGATAGAGCCTTTGCTTGCCTCTCTTATTCTCCTTCCCTTCTCCACCTCAGAGCAGGCCTGAAGTTTTTAGGAGCATCGTCGCAGCCCTACTGTGTGGATCACCACTAGAGAGGAGGACGCTTGACCTCCTTCATCCTCTCCTAAGGATCTGCAAGGAAACAGAGATATACGATCTCCCTAGGTAACACAATCTATTCTATACGCAGTTGTTCAGTTTCACATATTTTGCACACCAATCTTCGCACGACGATGAACATCTCTTTGGGAATCGAGATTTTGTTTTATTGTTCTTCACTGCGCATGTAATGTCGCCCCCAAAGATTTTCCCAACAGGAGCTCTATCCACCCACGTCTAAGTGAAGTCAGAGGGGGCCGGTAGAGCATCACAGGCTCTATGCATAACTCCCTTTACCATTTCTGGCAAAGGTTCACATTACAGTATGAACAATAAATAACATATATCAGAAGCACACACGAAACAACAAAACGTACATGTGCCTTTACGAGTCAATATGATGCAAGCATAATCTTTCACAAATGTATTCTGATTTGAAAGGAAATAAAAGCAAGAGCATACAAGGATTCCAAGCAATCACATATAACTCATTTCAAATAAGAAGGTTAGATGAATTCAATGTCCAAAGGAAGGAAACTAGAATAGGCACATATCGAAAGCAAATGCGGAACAATGGGATATGCATATGCCTATATGAGTCAATACAATATAGCATAAACGTTACACAAAAGTTTTCAAGAATACAAATAATTTTAAGGACAAGAGTATACAAGAATTCAAAGCAGTAATATAAAGCTCAATTGAACAAGAAAGCTAAATGAAATCAATTTTCAAAGGAATGAAACCAGAATATGCGAAATCGACCAAAGCTCGATTTCTGATAGAATTCGAGAGGCACATTGAACAAATGATTTAAACTATCAATTGTGCTCCAATATACTCAAGAAAGCTATGTGGAAAGATATTTCAATCTATTTTTAGATAAAATAAGTCTCGTATGAATCAAAGTTTCCAACAGAGTTACAATTGATTTAGTAACCAAAGGTCAGAAAACAAAATCATTGTTTTACAGAATCCATAAGGTCAGATTCAATAGATATTTGAGCAGACATTTGGACTCTAAATCTTTCAATCTGGGTATCAAAAGAAAGATCTACGAGTCTAGTTTCTAATGAAATAAATTTTGAATAAATCAAAGTTTCCAACAGGGACTTATAGGCAGTTCAATATCAAAATGTCATAAATTATGATCCCTGATTTTCAGAATTCATAGGCTCATTTAAAACAGAAGTTTGGACAAGCAAACTTACTCCGAATTCTTAAAATAACCTATCGAAAAAAAGGTTTATGAGTCTATATTCAGATCAAATAAGTTTTGTCCAAATCAGAGGCTAGTGCATAAAGTTATAATCATAACAAGGTAAAAAGGTCAGAATCTCAGAAGTTTCACATATTCAAATCATTACGTCTGAACAAGAGATATATCAAATGCAATGCTAGAACAATTCAAAGTTCCTCATATTAAAAGCTAATATAGAGATAAAATTACAGTAAGGAAAGATCAGGATCACTTACAATAGGAAAGATTAGAAAACTTGCAATAGGAAGAATCGGAACACTTGCAAAAGAAAAGATAACACTTGCAGGAGAAAAGATCGGGACACTTGCAATAGAAAGGATCGAAATATTTACAATAGAAAAGATTGAAATACTTGCAATAGAAAAGATCGGGATACTTGCAATAGAAAGGATCGAAATATTTACAATAAAAAGGATCGAAACACTTGCCTTTCGAAGATTTGATCCGAAGATCCGAAAAAAGTGTATGCACGAATCCTTCTTCTATTTTTCCTCTGTCTCCTCTCCCTATTTTCATTTTCTGTACCAATCTTCTTTCTTCCTCCACAACTGTAACTTGTGCAGAACATTAGGACACATTTATATGCTCTTCTTTACTCTCTTTCCTTCTTTTTTTTTCTTTCCCAAACGTAGCTGCCGCTGTAGTTGTGACAGTCGTAGCCCCTTTCACCGCATTGCCTTCTTCCTCCTCTTAGCTGCTGCAAATGCAGCTGTCGCTGCCGCAATCATGACCGCAGCCCCTTTTTTTTCCCTTTTCTTTCTTCTCTTTCCCAAAAGCAGCTGCCGCAGCTCCCGCAGCCACCGCCACTGCCGCAGCCACCTTCCGCTCTTCCTCTTCTTCCCTCTCATTCTTCTCTTCCTCCCCTGCTCTTATTCTTCTCTTCTTCTCCTCTCCTTCCCTTCTCCTCCCCGGCGCCACACACACCCTCTCCTCTGTTTCCTCCTGCAGGAAACAGAGGCGTCACAACTGTTAGGATCGAGAGCACTAAGAGGGGGGGGGGGTGAATTAGTGCAGCGGAAATCTTTCTAAGATTAAAACCGAAAGCTGCGTTCGTTCGATAAAAACGATTTCGATGTAAAAGCCGATTTTAAGATTAAGCGCAGTTTACGTCTAAACGTTGTTTACGTCTAAACGCAGTTTGCATCCAAATATAGTTTTACGTCTAAATGTATTTTACGTCTAAATGCAATTTGCGTCTAAACGCAGTTTTACGTCTAAATGTAGTTTATGTCTAAACGCAGTTTGCGTCTAAATGCAGTTTTACGTCTAAACGTAGTTTACATCCAAATGCAGTTTTACGTCTAAATATATTTTACGTCTAAACGCAGTTTGAAGATACTGAACTTTGAGATACATTTTATAAATGCACAGAAGCTAGTTTGCAGTTATAATAGGAGTTAAAACGTAAACGTAAACTGCAATTTAATGATCGTACGAAAACTCTGATTTACGTCTAAACGCAGATTCGGAAAGATCAGAGCTTAGATATGTTCTATAAATCCACATAAGGTAGTTTTTAGTAATTATTGGAGTTAAAACGTAAATGTAAACTGCAATGTAATGATCGTATGAAAACCCAGATTTATGTCTAAACGCAAATTCGGAAAGATCTGAACTTAGAAGCTCGTTCGTAAAAGCGCAGAAGGCAGTAGATATTTAGGAGGTTTGCAGAAGTGATAAAATGCTCAAAGTAAATGCAAACTGAGATTTAGAGTGGTTCGGTCAGCCTTGACGGTCAGCCTTGACCTACTCCACTTTTGGCTTCCTCCACCGACGAGGTCACCGACGTCAACTAGAGGCCTTCCTTCAATAGGCGAAGGCGAACTGCTCTTTTACAGTTTCACTCCTTTTGACGGGCTCAGGAGACAACCCTTATAGAACCTTTCTCTCCTCTCTTTACAACTCAAGACTTGAAGAATAGAAAGAGGAGAACTTTTGGACTTTACACAGATTTGAACTCTTAGAATCACAGAAAAGATCAAGAATTCGGTGTAGGTCTGTATCTTTTCAGTGCTGAATGGGTAGGGTATTTATAGGCCCCAACCCAGTTCAAATTTGGAGCTCAAAACGATCAAATCCCGGAATTCCGGGATCAGGCGGTTGCACCTCCTAACTGGAGCGGTTGCACCGCCTGGCATAGCTCGAAGACTGAGCCCAGGCGGTTGCACCTCTCTGTCAGGGGCGGTTACACCGCTCAGTCTAGCTCGGAGACTGAGCCCCAGGCGGTGCCACCTCCTGACTGAGGCGGTTGCACCGCCTGCCAGAGCTCGAAGACCGAGCTCAAGCGGTGCTACCTCTCTATCAGGGGAGGTTGCACCGCCCAGTCTTGCTCGAAGACTGAGCTCAGGCGGTGCCACCTCCTGGCTGGGGCGGTTGCACCGCCCAGTCTCCCTGGGAGACCTAGCTCAGGAGGTGCCACCTCCTGGCTTGGGCGGTTGCACCTCCTGGTGCAATCAGGGCCCGAATGGTTAGCTCCATTCGACCCAATTTTGGTTTTTCAGGGGCCCAATTGCCCCAAGATTAAGCTAATGGGATCACCTCCCATTTTCAACTTAATCAATGTGCTAACTACGATTAATCCTAAGACAATTTCTGCAGCTTGCACCGGTGCGTCAATCGCTTCTTCCGGCGAGTTTTCGGCGAACTTCCGTCGATCATCCGATGAACCCTCGGTGATGCTCCTGCGGACTTCCGGCAAACTCCTGGACTTGCAACGATCCACTTGGCGAGTTATGACGAGCTTCTTTTGGCAAGCTCCTGGACTTCTCGGATCTCTTCCCGCAGAACCTCCGACGACCGTCTGGACTTCCGTCAAGCTCTCGAACTCCCAACGTGATCATTGTCTTGACTCCGGCGCAACTCCTACTGCTTGTCTAGCTTTCATCGTAGTTAATCCTGCACACTTATCTCAACACATAGATTAGACAACAAATGACAATTGACTTTATCATCAAAATCCGAGATTCAACAACAACCTCTTCTCCCCCGCTTCTCCTTCTTCTCTTCCTCTTCTTCTCCTTCTCTTCTTCGCCTATTCTTCCCTTCTCCTCCCTGACACCCCACACCTCCTCGCTGCAGCCCTTGCCGCAGTCACCCCCTCTCTCTTCTTCTTCTTCTCTTCGTCTCCTCTTCTTCTTCTTCTCTTCTTCTCCTCTTCTTCCTTTCTCCTTCCCAATGCACCACAGCTCCTCGCTGCAACCCTTACCGCAGCCACCCTCCTCTTTTCTTCTTCTTCTTCTTCTACCTCTTCTCTTTTTCCCTTCTCCTCCCCGACGCCCCACACATGCACTCCTCTGTTTCCTCCTACAGGAAACAGAGGTGCTGCAGCCCTAGTTGCTGCAGATACCTCTCTCTCCTCTCCTTCTTCCCTCTTTTCTTATTCTTTTTTTCTTCTCTTCTCCTTCTTCTTCCTCCTCTCTTCTTTTCTTCTTCTCCCCCATGCCCCACAGCTCCTCTCTCTGCACGGAACAGAGAGTGTGGGAGGCGGTGGGATAAAACCGTAATTTTTGGTTTTTTTTTTTAACTTAATAGTTTCATCCTTAAAATTTCTATATTTACAGATCATCTGATTTACAAATAAATTCTTATTAATAAATTTTAAAAGTGAAGGATATTACACACAAGATCAAATGAATACCTAAAAATTATTAATTTTTGTAGAAAAATATACCATCATAAGCTATAGCAAGAGATGGTACATTGATAGTAGATGCTCAAGGCATATGATTGGAGATTCATCTTAATTCTCTAAGCTCATTAGCCTAGATGAAGGATATGTCACATTCGGAGATAATAATATGGGTAAAATCATTGGCAAATGAACCATAGGTAACAAATCTAACCTTTTTATTAAAGATGTGTTATTAGTTGATGGCTTAAAGCATAACCTCTTGAGCATTAGTTAATTGTGTGATAAAAGATATATTATTAAATTTGAATCTAATGCTTGTATTATTGAAAAACTATACAAAAATATATCTATGATTATACTAAAACAAAATAACATATATATTGACATTAATGATCTTTACAATGAAATATAATTTTCAATTTTGAATGATGATACTTGGTTTTGGCAAAGGATTTCATGATTTACCATATAAAATTTGTACGCAAGCATCATAACAACTCATATGGAAAAATGCATATGGCTCGCATACTATAAGATCATGATTCAAGTGAGTGATCAAGAAAGTCCAAAAATAAAAATTTAATAAATTCATGAATTCATATAGTTTAACATCCCTAATTCCCTTGTAATGAAGTCAAATTGTTCTTCATTTAAGGGTTTTATAAAGATATTGGCTAATTGATGTTTCGTATCAATAAACTCTAATATTACATCATAATTATTAACAAGATCTCGTATAAAGTGATGCCTAATGTCAATGTATTTAGTTCTAGAGTGTTGAATAGGATTTTTGACCAAGCATATTGCACTAGTGTTGTCACACTTTATAGGTATATTTTTTAGGTCAATTCCATAATCCTTTAAAGTATTTTTCATTCATATACCTTAAGCACAGCATACACCTATAGCTATATACTCAGCTTTGGTTGTAGATAATGCAATCGAGTTTTGTTTCTTGGAAGACCAAGAAAAAAATACATGTCTTAAAAGTTGACACGTTCCGGATGTACTTTTTCTATCTAAACTACATCCAGCAAAATCCACATCAACATAACCAAGCAATTCAAAGTTCTTGGATTTATGATACCATAATCCTAGTTTAGGAGTTCATTTTAGGTATCTAAATATCCTTTTAACAACTTTTAAATGAGATTGCTTAGGGTTAGATTAAAAAATCTAGCACAAAGTCCTACACTAAACATAATATCCGGTCTAGTTGCGATGAGATAAAACAAACTACCTATTATACCCCTATAAGCTTTTTGATCAAAGCTTTCTCCACTTTTGTCAATATCTAACTTAGTAGAGGTACTCATAAGAGTGTTGATAGCTTTTGAACTATCCATATAAAATCTTTTTAGCAAGTTTAAAGCATATTTTGTTTGATTAAGAAAAATATCATTGCTAAGTTGTTTAATTTGTAAGCCTAAAGAGAATGTTAGTTCCCCCATTAGGCTCATTTCAAATTCTAGACTCATGCTTTTAGTAAATGATTCACATAAGGATTCATTTGTAGAACAAAAAATAATATCATCAACATAAATTTAAACAATAAGAAAATTATTTTTAAAATATTTAATAAATAATGTAGTATCGACCTTACCTTTAAAGAAATTATTATGAATTAGAAATGAGCTAAGTCTTTCAAACTAAGCCCTTGGGGATTGTTTCAATCCATAGAGAGCTTCAGTCAATTCAAACACATGATTAGGAAAATTATCATTCTCAAATCCGGAAGTTTGTTTAACATAAACTTCTTTAGAGATAAAGCCATTAAGAAAAGTACTTTTAATATCCATTTGAAACAATTTAAAATTATTGCCACTAGCATAGGCAAGGAGCATCCTTATGGCTTCTAATCGAGCCACAAGAGCGAAGGTTTCTTCATAATCGATATATTCTTCTTGGTTGAAACATTTAGCCACTAATCTAGCCTTGTTATTCTAACCACGATACTAGATTCATCTTGCTTATTTCTAAAGACTCATTTAGTACGAATAACTAAATGATCATTTGGCCTAGGAACAAGTTTCCACACATCATTTCTTTCTAATTGATTTAACTCATCTTGCATTGCGATGACCTGCTAGTCATAAGTGCCCAGCAAGCCAATCACATGAGTGATGGCACGTGTGACTTGATACAGAATCTTTTTGCTTATTATATTTTGGCGTATATCACTTTATAACTATTGCTTAAATGCATACATATATTGTGATGTACTTGGATTTGTGCAATGGGAATCGGATCATGATGAGATCACGATAGTGAGATCGATTCACCTTTAAACACATATCCTAAATAATCCCGGTCATAGGTTACTCGAGAGGGATATCGTGATAACCGGACAGACTGGTGTGCTGTATATGCTAGTCATAAGTGCCCTGCAAGCCAATCACGTGAGTGATGGCACGTGTGACTTGATACAGAATCTTTTTGCTTATTATATTTTGGTGTATATCACTTTATAACTATTGCATAAATGCATATATATATTGTGATGTCCTTGGATTTGTGCAATGGGAATCGAATCGTGATGAGATCACGATAATGAGATCGATTCACCTTTAAACACATATCCTAAATAATCCCGGTCATAGGTTACTCGAGAGGGACATCGTGATAACCGGATAGACTGGTGTGCTATATACCCGTTCATATGATGGATGTAGCTGGTCTCATAGCTGCTCGTGTAGGGACACTAGGGATACAGTACAGGTGCTCATTGGAGAATGAGTTCACTGATTGATCCGCTTACGGAATGCTGGATGGTTGATGATGCCGTATTGTCAGACAGTGATTCTGTAGTCCTAGTGGTGTATCTGGTCCTTAGACTTGAGACACCAAGGATGTCCTGTATGAGTGCTCCACTCTTTGATACCAGACTTATAGGTTTGGCTGTCCCCAGATCTAGTACAGTTGGTCATTGGGAGTGGTAGTCGACCTTACGAGGGCTATTGAGTGTCGATAGAGGATCATCCACTCTCGGCATCATGAGAGGAATATCCTATGTGTTCTTGCTCAGACAAATCCCTGGCCAGGGTCATTCGGGTTGAGAGAGAAAGAGTTCTCCGGGAGAATCCGATTAGAGCGAGACTCGAGTAGAAATCGTATGGGTCTGACAGCACCATGCTCGATATACGGTCTCTGGGATATTAGATGGATGAGGGACTATAGGTACATAGTAACTGAGGACAGACAGGTCCAATGGATTGGATTCCCCTATATCGTCTGGGGACTACGGCATAGTGGCCTAGTACGTCCGTAGTCGATGAGTCGAGTGAATTATTACAGAGATAATAATTCACTGAGTTACAAGGAGTTCTGACAGGTATGACTCATGGCCAGCTCGATATTGGGCCTAGAGGGTCACACACATATGGTAGGCATTGCGATGAGTAGAGGTTCGGATATGAGATATCCGACGGAGCCCTTGTCTTATTGGATGCAGATCCAATACCCACTAGGGAAGGACCCATTAGGGTTTGACACGGGATCTCTATAAATAGGAGGGATTCACAGCCTCATAGGCTAGAGTCTTTGCTTGCCTTTCCTATTCTCCTCTCCCTCTCCACCTCAGAGTAGGCCTGGAGTTTTGAGGAGCGTCGTCGCAACCCTCCTGTGTGGATCACCGCTAGAGAGGAGGACGCTTGACCTCCTTCACCCTCTCCTAAGGATCTGCAAGGAAATAGGGATATACGATCTTGTTAGGATCGAGAGCACTAAGAGGGGGGGGGGGGTGAATTAGTGCAGCGGAAATCTTTTAGCGATTAAAAACGAAAGCTGCGTTCGTTAGATAAAAATCAGTTTTGATGCAAAAGCCGATTCTAAGATAACTTATGATTAAGTGCAGTTTACGTCTAAACACAATTTACATCTAAATGCAATTTACGTCTAAATGCAGTTTACGTCTAAACGCAGTTTTACGTCTAAACGCAGTTTTACGTCTAAACGCAGTTTGTGTCTAAACGCAGTTTTACGTCTAAACGTAGTTTTACGTTTAAAAGTAGTTTACGTCTAAAACACAGTTTTATGTCTAAACACAGTTTGCGCAGTTTACGTCAAAAACACAGTTTTACATCTAAACACAGTTTGCGCAGTTTACGTCTAAACGTAGTTTTTACGTTTAGACGCAGTTTGCGCCTAAACGTAGATTTACGTCTAAACGCAGTTTCAAAGGGATCTGAACTTAGAAACTCGATCGTAAAAAGCGCAGAAGACAGTTTTGCAGAATCAAAACGTAAACGTAAATTGTAATGTAAATATCGTATGAAAACACCGATTTACGTCTGAATGCAGATTCGGAAAGATCAGCACTTAGAAACTTGTTCGTAAAGGCGCAGAGAGCAGAAGCTATGTAGGAGGTTTGCAGTAATGATAAAGTGCTCAAAATAAATGCAAACCAGAGATTTAGAGTGGTTCGGTCAGTCTTGACCTACTCCACTTTTGGCTTCCTCCACCGACGAGGTCACCGACGTCAACTAGGGGCCTTCCTTCAATAGGCGAAGGCCAACTGCCCTTTTACAGTTTCTCTCCTTTTGACAGGCTCAAGAGACAACCTTTACAGATCCTTTTTCTCCTCTCTTTACAACTCAAAACTTGAAGAACAGAAAGAGGAGAATTTTAGGACTTTACACAAATTTGAGCTCTTAGAATCACAGAAAAGATTAGGAATTCGGTGTGGATCTGTATCTTTTCAGTGCTGAATGGGTGGGGTATTTATAGGCCCCAACCCAATTCAAATTTGGAGCTCAAAACGATCAAATCCCGGAATTCCGGGATCAGGCGGTTGCACCTCCTGATTGGAGAGGTTGCACCGCCTGGCAGAGCTCGAAGCTGAGCCCAGGCGGTTGCACCTCTCTGTCAGGGAGGTTGCACCGCCTGAGTCTGGCTCGGAGATTGAGCCCCAGGCGGTGCCACCTCTTGACTGAGGCGGTTGCACCTCTCTACCAGAGCTCGAAGATCGAGCTCAGGCGGTGCCACCTCTCTGTCAGGGAGGTTGCACCGCCCAGTCTAGCTCGAAGACTGAGCTCAGGCGGTGCCACCTCCTGGCTGGGGCGGTTGCACCGCCCAGTCTCGCTGGAAGACTCAGCCCAGGCGGTGCCACCTCCTGGCCTAGGCGGTTGCACCTCCTGGTGCAATCAGGGTCCGAATGGTTAGCTCCATTCGGCCCAATTTCAGTTTTTTAGGGGCCCAATTGCCCCAAGATTAAGCTAATGGGATCACCTCCCATTTTCTAGCTTAACCAACGTGCTAACTACGATTAAATCTAAGACAATTCCTGCAGCTTTGCTTCGGTGCGTCAATCGCTTCTTCCGGCGAGTGTTCGACGAACTTCCGTCGATCATCCGATGAACCCTCGGTGATGCTCCTGCGGACTTCCGGCAAACTCCTGGACTTTGCGATGATCCACTTGGCGAGTTCCGACGAGCTTCGCTTGGCAAGCTTCTGGACTTCTCGGATCTGTTCTCGCAGAACCTCCGACGACCGTCCGAACTTCCGTCGAACTCTCGAACTCCCAACGTGATCATGAACTTGACTCCGGCGCAACTTCTGCTGCTTGTCTAACTTTCATCGTAGTTAATCCTACACACTTAAAACAAAACTTCGATCGAGACAATTAATCCTAAGCAATTAACCAAGTTGTCCGGCATGTCATTGGTCCCTCGACGCTTCGTCTGATTCTTCGGTGCATCGTCCTCTCCTGCAGCCTATTGCCCAATTGGCCAGTTGACTCCGCAACTCCGATATCCTTGGCACAATACCCGCTCTTCTTGGCCCGATGCCCAAGTCCACGGCCCGAAGCCTTCTGTCGATACGTCGACCGATCCACCGGCCCGACGTCCAATCTTTTGACATGTTCCTTCGGCACAACATGATTTTCCTGCTATAATTGTCTCATCCTGATCAAAGCATCCTGCGTCACTCAAAACGCAGATTAAATCATAAACATATATCAAGTAGTTTCATCATCAAAATACGAGATTCAACAATCTCCCCCTTTTTGATGATGACAACCACTTGATGACGGAGTTAAACTTAACTCCCGGAGTTTAAACAAACTCCCCCTATCAATATGCCATATTGATAGAACCTTGAATTCAAACTGAATTCAAGTCATTGCAATATTCATCATGAATACTTGCAACACGTCAACATGAACATATGCATAAACTTATGCATCACATGTCATGTCATCAACATACTTCTCCCCATTTGTCATCAACAAAAAGGAGAAGTACCACAATCAAGTGTGTGTGATATTGGTTCAACTCATTGCATGAAAATCATAATATCAAGTTTTATCATCATGCAATTTTGCTAGAAAATATAGCAAGTGTTGAATCATGCTTAGAATATTCAAGCTATCAAGTTTTAGATATGCAAGTTTTATAGCATACAAGATAGCACTTGGTATGAAAATTAGAGATGTTCAAGGTAACAAGTTCTACATCATGCAAGCTAGCAAATTAGAGATGTTCAAGAAGGCAACTCTTGCTTCTTATTGGATGCAGATCCAATACCCCACTAGGGAAGGACCCATTAGAGTTTGACACGGGATCTCTATAAATAAGAGGGATTCACAGCCTCATAGGCTAGAGTCTTTGCTTGCCTTTCCTATTCTCCTCTCCCTCTCCACCTCAGAGTAGGCCTGGAGTTTTGAGGAGCGTCGTCGCAACCCTGCTGTGTGGATCACCGCTAGAGAGGAGGACGCTTGACCTCCTTCACCCTCTCCTAAGGATCTGCAAGGAAACAGGGATATACGATCTCTCTAGGTAACACAATCTCTATATGCAGTTTTATGTTTCGCGGATTTTTCGCACCAATCTTCGCACGACAACGAACATCTTTTTGGGAATCGGAGATTTTGTTTTCTTGTTCTTCCACTGCGCATGTGATGTCGCCCCCATTGATTTCCCAACAGTGGTATCAGAGCCAGGTTGTTCGTGCGAATGATTGGTTTTGAACTGCGTGTGTTGTGTTTAGGAAGAATTTTGACGTCAAAATCGTTGACGTCAAAAGCGAGGAAGGGCAGCAACTGTTGCTACCCTCGATCTGCATGCTTGCAGCCACCTACAACGGCAGCTGCAGCCATAGCCGCAGCCAGGCAGCACAGCGCCGGCGCATGCGCAAGCGCTGTGCCTGCAGCAGCCGGCCGGCGGACTGCTTGCAGCAGCCGGCCGGCGGACTGCTTGCAGCAGCCGCCTACGGCCACTGAGCCCGCGGGCAGAGGCGCCGCGGGGCAGCAGCGCGGGCTGAGGCACCACATGGCAGCGGCGCCTGTGGCCGCTGCTCCCACGGGCAAAAACGCCCGCGGGGGCGCCCACCTGCAGCGGGAACGCCGCCAGTGGGCGTGCCGCCCGCAGGCGAGGGCAGCGCCCCGCCCCTCGCCGCACTGGCCGCCGCCGGCAGGGTGGCGGCGGCGGAAGCAGCGAAAGGGAGAGAGGACATTAGGGTTTTCTGGGCAAAAGATAGTTTTGCCCCTCGGAATTTGAGAAATTCCAGTTTCTGTCTTTTGTCCAAATTACGAAAATACCCTTAGGAATTGAGAAATTCCCTACATGTCGCTGATTTCAGAAAAATATTAATTAATTAAAAGGTTTAGTTGATTATTATTTTTATTATTATCTAGTAGTCCTACATGATGATGATTATTTATACATGTGATGTATGATGTGTGGACGGATGATCATGGACCGTGTGATGTGTGTACTTGTGATTATTATTATTGAGGTCTGCGAACCTCCATTATATTTCTCGTTTATTGTCGGGCCTGCGTGCCTATGATTAAGTTGTAATCACATGAGGAGGCGCAGCGGGAGCGTGGATGCGATAACAGGACCCACGAGACGGACGATCGTGATGCATGGAGATGCATCAAGATGTCGACGGAACCGACGAGGACGAGATGGACGATCACAGAGCATGGAGATGCACCGTTGCACACATAGATCTTGATGTGAGTGATTAGGCCTACTGGCTCGGGCCTAATCATATTAGGTTGTAGTCCATGATCATCTGATGTGATTGCTTATATACATACTAAATATGTATATATATTTGCATGCGATGTAGATATATATTAAATATGTATGTGTGACATGTCATATTAGGAGACCAAATTTCAAAAAATGTCGCTTTCAAATCCCTTACATGGCATACTTGATGTCAACCGCCTCACTGGTCCAAATTATACGGATTGGCTTCGTAACTTGAGAATTGTTCTCACAGCGGAGAAAATCGTGTACGTCCTTGATACAGTGATGCCTACGCCCGAAGAAGGGGCAAACGAGGATGAGATTGCTCGCTACGTGAAGTACATTGATGACTCTACTCTTGCTCAGTGCTATATGTTGGGCTCTATGACTCCTGAGTTACAGAGACAATATGAAAAGATGGATGCCAGATCCATTCTCCTACATGTTCGCAAATTGTTTGAGGAACAGGGAAGGACTCAACGATATGAGATATCCAAAAGCCTTTTCCGCGTTAGGATGACTGAGGGGACACTGATTCAGAACCATGTCCTAAAGATGATTGAGTGGATAGAGAAACTCACAGGTCTAGGAATGGTCCTAGAGGATAACTTGTGTGTGGACATTGTGCTTCAGTCCCTACTAGATTCCTTTTCATAGTTCATAATGAATTTTAATATGAATAAGCTTGAGGTGACTCTCCCAGAGCTCCTCAATATGTTGAGGGAGGCAGAGAGTACTATTAAGAAAGAGAAGCTAGTTCCCTACACTTGTGAGACCAGAAAGAAAAGGAAAGCAGAAAGGTCCATTAAGAAGGGAAAGGGCAAGGGCAGACCAGGTAAAGCAAAAGTTGCTAAGAAAGACCCAGTAAAGGACAAAGGCCAATGCTTCCACTGTGGTAAAGATAGGCACTGGAAGAGGAACTGAAAAGAGTACCTTACAGAAAGGGCGAAACAAAAGCTTGATGAAGCTTCAGGTACATTCATGATTAGTCTCCATTTGTCAGACTCTAATGATAACACATGGGTATTGGATACCGGTAGTGCTTATCATATATGCAATTCGTTGCAGGTTCTGGCAAGGCCTAGGAGACTAGAGAGAGGCGAGATGGACCTCAAGATGGGTAATGGAGCAAAAGTTGCTGTATTAGCTGTTGGCGAGGTCTCCCTACATCTGCCTAGTGGAGCTTTTATTGCATTAGATGTATGTTATTTTGTTCCTTCTATTATCAAAAACATTATCTCCATTTCATGTTTAATAGTTAGTGGATATAAATTTGTTTTTGAGAACAATGGTTGTTCAATATTATTAGATGATAAGATCATCACGAAAGGAACATTGCATAATGGTTTATTTATGTTAGACACTACTCCACATATCATGAATGTAAATGTGTCTAAGAGGAAACGAGATGAAGTGAATAGTGCATACTTGTGGCATTGTAGGCTAGGTCACATCCATGAAAGAAGGATTCAAAAGTTACTAAATGATGGATATCTAGATCCATTCGACTACGTGTCATATGCAACTTGTGAACCTTGCATTCGTGGAAAATTGACCAACTCTCCATTTAGTGGAATTGGAGAGAGAGCCACTGAGTTGTTGGAACTCATACATAGTGATGTATGTGGACCCATGTTAACTCATGCCATTGGAGGTTACTCCTACTTCATTACATTTACTGATGATTTCTCAAAGTATGGATATGTGTACTTAATGAAGTACAAGTCCGAGGCCTTTGAGAAATTCAGAGAGTATAAGAATAAGGTGGAGAACCAAACTGGAAAGAGTATCAAAACTCTTCGATCAGATCGAGGAGTTGAGTACTTAAGTACAGAGTTTACTCAGTTCCTCAAGGACCATGGGATATTATCCCAATGGACACCCCCTTATACACCTCAGCTCAATGGTGTCTCTGAAAGGAGAAATCGTACATTATTAGATATGGTACGGTCCATGATGAGTTTCGCTGACCTACCCATCTCATTCTGGGGATATGCCCTAGAAACCGCAGCTTACCTTCTGAACAGAGTTCCAACTAAGTCGGTAGTGTCTACACCATATGAGATATGGAAAGGGAAGAAGCCTGATCTTAAGGTTGTTAAGATTTGGGGCTGCCCAGCCCACGTTAAAAGACACAACCCCGATAAGTTAGAATCAAGGACAAAGCGATGCAAATTTGTGGGATATACCCTAAGGAAACTTGTGGGTATTATTTCTATCATCTCGAGGACCAAAAGGTCTTTGTAGCTAAGAGAGCAGTGTTCCTTGAGAAGGAACACATTCTTGGCGGAGACAGTGGGAGAATGATAGAGTTGAGCGAGGTTGGAGAACCAAGCTCAAGCACCACTCTACAGCCCGAGTCTGTTCAGGTACCTAATACACAAGTATCAACTTTACGCAGGTCTGATAAAGTATCCCATCCTCCTGAGAGATATGTGGGACATATTAGAGGAGAGGATGTAGAGGATATTGATCCTCAGACCTACGAGGAGGCTATTATGAGTATAGACTCCGGGAAGTGGCAAGAAGCCATGAATTCTGAGATGGATTCTATGTACTCCAATAAGGTTTGGAACCTAGTTGATGCGCCCGAAGGTATTGTACCCATCGGTTGCAAGTAGATCTTTAAGAAAAAGATCGGAGTAGATGGAAAGGTAGAGACCTATAAAGCAAGGCTAGTGGCTAATGGGTATCGTCAAAGGCAAGGTGTTGACTACGACGAAACCTTCTCACCCATAGCAATGCTAAAATCCATCAGAATTCTATTGGCTATTGCAGCACACTATGATTAGGAGATCTGGCAGATGGATGTGAAAACCGCATTCCTCAATGGGAACCTTGAGGAGGAGATGTATATGATGCAACCTGAGGGATTCGTGTCCAAGAACCACCCAGATAAGGTGTGTAGGTTGCTTAGATCCATTTATGGACTAAAGCAAGCTTCCCGAAGTTGGAACATAAGATTTGATGAGGCAATCAGATCTTATGACTTCGTTAAGAACGAAGATGAGCCTTGTGTATACAGAAAGGTAAGTGGGAGCGCTATCACCTTTTTGGTGTTATATGTGGATGACATCCTCATCATTGGGAATGATGGAAGAATGCTATCCACAGTAAAGGCTTGGTTATCTAGACACTTCTCCATGAAGGACTTAGGGGAAGCATCCTATATCTTGGGGATTAGAATCTATAGAGATAGATCCAAAAGGATGCTTGGCTTGTCCTAGTCCAGGTACATAGAAACCATTGTCAAATGGTTTGGCATGGAAAATTCCAAAGGGCAAACATGAATATGATACCTTATGCCTCAGCAATAGGGTCTATCATGTATGCCATGCTATGTACTAGGCCTGATATAGTGCATGCTCTGAGTGTCACGAGCAGGTATCAGGCGGATCCAGGCTTGGAGCACTGGAAAGCAGTAAAGTGTATCCTTAAGTACTTGAGAAGGACTAAGGATCTTTTACTAGTATATGGAGGTAATAGCCTTAAGATTTAAGGCTACACTGACTCAAGTTTTCAGTCTGATGTCGATGATAGCAAGTCAAATTCAGGGTATATGTACACCTTGAATGGAGGAGAAGTGTGCTGGAAGAGTTCCAAGCAAGATACCACTGCTGACTCGACCACAGAGGCGGAGTACATTGCCGCATTAGATGCAGCAAAGGAGGGAGTTTGGGAGTTGATACAGATAGCGACAAGTCGACATCCTTATATTGCGACAACTATGGGGTGATTACTCAAATAAGGGAACCCGGGTCTCATCAGAAGTGTTCTGAAGAGGTTCCAGCTTATAAGAGAGATCGTAACCCGAGGAGATGTAGTAGTGGAACGAGTGCCATCCGAAGATAACATTGCAGATCCACTGACAAAGATGGGGATCAGACACATAGGTGATTGGCTTTAGGTCAAGTGGGAGATTGCTAGTCATAGGTGCCCAGCAAGCCAATCACGTGAGTGATGGCACGTGTGACTTGATACAGAATCTTTTTGCTTATTATATTTTGGCGTATATCACTTTATAACTATTGCATAAATGCATATATATATTGTGATGTCCTTGGATTTGTGCAATGGGAATCGGATCGTGATGAGATCACGATAATGAGATCGATTCACCTTTAAACACATATCCTAAATAATCCCGGTCATAGGTTACTCGAGAGGGACATCGTGATAACCGGATAGACTGGTGTGCTGTATACCCGTTCATATGATGGATGCAGCTGGTCTCATAGCTGCTCGTGTAGGGACACTAGGGATACAGTACAGGTGCTCATTGGAGAATGAGTTCACTGATTGATCCGCTTACGGAATGCTGGATGGTTGATGATGCCTTATTGTCAGATAGTGATTCCGTAGTCCTAGTGGTGTATCTGGTCCTTAGACATGAGACACCAAGGATGTCCTGCATGAGTGCTCCACTCTTTGATACCAGACTTATAGGTTTGGCTGTCCCCAGATCTAGTACAGCTGGTCATTGGGAGTGGTAGTCGACCTTACGAGGGCTATTGAATGTCGATAGAGGATCATCCACTCTCGGCGTCATGAGAGGAATATCCTATGTGTTCTTGCTCAGACAAATCCCTGGCCAGGGTCATTCGGGTTGAGAGAGAAAGAGTTCTCCGGGAGAATCCAATTAGAGCGAGACTCGAGTAGAAACCGTATGAGTCTGATAGCACCATACTCGATATACGGTCTCTGGGATATTAGATGGATGAGGGACTATAGGTACATGGTAACTAAGGACAGACAGGTCCAATGGATTGGATTCCCCTGTATCGTTTGGGGACTACGGCATAGTGGCCTAGTACGTCCGTAGTCGATGAGTCGAGTGAATTATTACAGAGATAATAATTCACTGAGTTAGAAGGAGTTCTGACAGGTATGACTCACGGCCAGCTCGATATTGGGCCTAGAGGGTCACACACATATGGTAGGCATTGCAATGAGTAGAGGTTCGGATATGAGATATCCGACGGAGCCCTTGTCTTATTGGATGCAGATCCAATACCCACTAGGGAAGGACCCATTAGGGTTTGACACGGGATCTCTATAAATAGGAGGGATTCACAGCCTCATAGGCTAGAGTCTTTGCTTGCCGTTCCTATTCTCCTCTCCCTCTCCACCTCAGAGTAGGCCTGGAGTTTTCAAGAGCGTCGTCGCAACCCTGCTGTGTGGATCACTGCTAGAGAGGAGGATGCTTGACCTCCTTCACCCTCTCCTAAGGATCTGCAAGGAAATAGGGATATATAATCTCCCTAGGTAACACAATCTCTATACGCAGTTTTATGTTTCGCGGATTTTTCGCACCAATCTTCGCACGACGATGAACATCTTTTTGGGAATCGGGGATTTTGTTTTCTTGTTCTTCCGTTGCGCATGTGATGTCGCCCCCATTGATTTCCCAACAGTATACCCGTCCATGTGATGGATGCAGCTGGTCTCATAGCTGCCTGTGTAGGGACACTAGGGATACAGTACAGGTGCTCATTGGAGAATGAGTTCACTGATTGATCCGCTTACGGAATGCTAGATGGTTGATGATGCCTAATTGTCAGACAGCGATTCCGTAGTCCTAGTGGTGTATCTGGTCCTTAGACTTGAGACACCAAGGATGTCCTGTATGAGTGCTCCACTCTTTGATACCAGACTTATAGGTTTGGCTGTCCCAGATCTAGTACAGTTGGTCATTGGGAGTGATAGTCGACCTTACGAGGGCTATTGAGTGTCGATAGAGGATCATCCACTCTCGGCGTCATGAGAGGAATATCCCATGTGTTCTTGCTCAGACAAATCCCTGGCCAGGGTCATTCGGGTTGAGGGAGAAAGAGTTCTCCGGGAGAATCCGATTAGAGCGAGACTCGAGTAGAAACCGTATGGATCTGACAACACCATGCTCGATATACGGTCTCTGGGATATTAGATGGATGAGGGACTATAGGTACATGGTAACTGAGGACAGACAGGTCCAATGGATTGGATTCCCCTGTATCGTCTGGGGACTACGGCGTAGTGGCCTAGTACGTCCGTAGTCGATGAGTCGAGTGAATTATTACAGAGATAATAATTCACTGAGTTAGAAGGAGTTCTGACAGGTATGACTCACGGCCAGCTCGATATTGAGCCTAGAGGGTCACTCACATATGGTTGGCATTGCGATGAGTAGAGGTTCGGATATGAGATATCCGATGGAGCCCTTGTCTTATTGGATGCAGATCCAATACCCATTAGGGTTTGACAGGGGATCTCTATAAATAAGAGGGATTCAGAGCCCCATAGGCTAGAGAGCTATTGCTTGCATTTCCTATTCTCCTCTGCCTCTCCACCTCAAAAAGGCCTGGAGTTTTGAGGAGCGTTGTCGCAACCCTACTATGTGGATCATCGCTAGAGAGGAGGATGCTTGACCTCCTTCACCCTCTCCTAAGGATCTGCAAGGAAACATGGATATACGATCTCCCTAGGTAACACAATCTACTCTATACGCAGTTTCATATTTCACGGATTTTGCATATCATTCTTCGCACGACGACGAACATCTCTTTGGGAATCGGGAATTTTGTTTTCTTGATCTTCCGCTGCGCATGTGATGTCGCCCCCAAGGATTTCCCAACAGTGGTATCAGAATCAGGTTGTTCGTGCGAATGAGGAAGGGCACCAACAGTTGCTTCCCTCGATCTGCATGCCTGCAGCCACCTGCAGCGGCAGCCGCAGCCGTAGCCGCAGCCGCAGCCAGGTAGCACAGCGCCGGCGCATGCGCAAGCGCTATGCTTGCAGCAGCCGGCCCGCGGTCTGCTTGTAGCAGGCTTGCGGCCGGTGGGGCTGGCAGCCCGCGCGGTAGAAGCGCCTGCGGCCGCTGAGCCCGCGGGCAGAGGCGCTGGGGGGCAGCAGCGCGGGCTGAGGCACCGCAGGGCAGTGGCGCCTGTGGCCGCTGCTCCCACGGGCAAAAACCCCGCAGGGGCGGCCGCCAGCGAGGCAGCACCGCCTGCGGGCGCTGCCTCGCGGGCAGAACCGCCCGCGGAGGCGGCGGCGCCCGCGGGGGCGCCCACCTGCAGCGGCAGCGCCCCTAGCGTGCGTGCCGCCTGCAGGCAAGGGCAGTGCCCTCGCCCTCGCCGCACAGGCCGCCGCCAGCAGGGTGGCGGCGGCGGCGCAGCAGCAAGGGGGAGAAGGGCATTAGGGTTTTCTGGGCAAAAAGATAGTTTTGCCCCTCGGAATTTGAGAAATTCCAGTTTCTGTCTTTTGTAAAAATTATGAAAATACCCCTATGAATTCAAAAATTCCTTATATGTCCCTGATTTCAAAAAATATTAATAAATTAAAAGGTTTAATTGATTATTATTTTTTATTATCTAGTAGTCCTACATGATGATGATTATTTATATATGTGATGTATGATGTGTGGACGGATGATCATGGACCGTGTAATGTGTGTACTTGTGATTATTATTATTGAGGTTTGCGAGCCTCCATTATATTTCTCATTTATTGTCGGGCCTGCATGCCTATGATTAAGTTGTAATCACATGAGGAGGCGCAGCGGGAGCGTGGATGCGATAGTGGGACCCATAAGACGGACGATCGTGATGCATGAAGATGCATCAAGATGTCGACGGAACCGACGAGGACGAGATGGACGATCACAGGGCATGGAGATGCACCGTTGCACACATAGATCTTGATGTGAGTGATTAGGCCTACTGGCTCGGGCCTAATCATATTAGGTTGTGGTCTATGATCATCTGGTTTTATTGCTTATACACATACTAGATATGTATATATATTTGCATGCGATGTAGATATATATTAAATATGTATATGTGTGACATGTCATATTAGGAGATCAAATCATAGAAACATCTCTCGATAATATTAAGTCGGTAAACGTGAGGCAATAAGATTGACCCACATGGCCTTCAATCGTTATAAGTAGGAACCGATTCCTGGTGTAGGTTGAGTTGGTCGAGTCCCTCGAGACTCACCTATATCGCGATTCACTATCTTGCTTATGACATAAAGATGTCACCGGTGACCTGAGGGCATGGTATACTTGGTCGAGTCCCTCGAGGGTATATCATCAAATCAGACTCATCTTGTAACGAAGGTGTTGACTTAACCGAGCATCATGGTTGGTCGAGTCCCTCGAGGCCATGGTGATTCGGAGGCCGAACAGGACGGGAATTACAAGGAGTTGTGATCGACAAGAGTTGCCTACTTTTTAGGCTTAGTGTGATTGGTCGAGTCCCTCGAGGTTACACTAAGACGCTGATTGGATCCTGATCCCCATTAGAAGTCTGCCGGAGACTTCCGTTTCACGTGCTGAGGGTGTCGCATGACTCGTTAGTAAAATAGTGGGAGCATATTAAGATAGAAGTCCATATCTTGATAGTTTATTTCTTGCAAAATCTGCATGTTATTCATTTCTGCTATATCTTTATTTTCAGAAAATATCGCTTTCAAATATCTTACGTGGCATACTTGATATCAACCGCCTCACTGGTCCAAATTATACGGATTGGCTCCATAACTTGAGAATTGTTCTCACAGCGGAGAAAATCGTATACATCCTTGATACAGTGATGCCTGCGCCCGAAGAAGGGGCAAACGAGGATGAGATCGCTCGCTACGTGAAGTACATTGATGACTCCACTCTTGCTCAGTACTATTGGGCTCTATGACTCCTGAGTTACAAAGACAACATGAAAAGATAGATGCCAGATCCATTCTCCTACATGTCCGCAAATTGTTTGAGGAACAGTGAAGGACTCAATGATATGAGATATCTAAGAGCCTCTTCCGCACTAGGATGACTGAGGGGACACCGGTTCAGAACCATGTCCTAAAGATGATTGAGTGGATAGAGAAACTCACAGGTCTAGGAATGATCCTAGAGGATAACTTGTGTGTGGACATTGTGCTTCAATCCCTACCAGATTCCATTTCACAGTTCATAATGAATTTTAATATAAACAAGCTTGAAGTGACTCTCCCAAAGCTTCTCAATATGTTGAGAGAGGCAGAGAGTACTATCAAGAAAGAGAAGCCCGTTCTCTACACTGGTGAGACCAAAAAGAAAAGGAAAGCAGAAAGGTCCCTTAAGAAGGGAAAAGGCAAGGGCAAACTGGGTAAAGCAAAGGTTGCTAAGAAAGACCCAGCCAAGGACAAAGGCCAGTGCTTCCACTGTGGTAAAGATGGGCACTGGAAGAGAAACTGCAAAGAGTACCTTGCAGAAAGGACGAAACAAAAGCTTGATGAAGCTTTAGGTACATTCATGATCAGTCTCCATTTGTCAGACTCTTATGATAACATATGGGTATTGGATACCGTTAGTGCTTATCATATATGCAATTCGTTGCAGGTTCTGGCAAGGCCTAAGAGACTAGAGAGATGCGAGATAGACCTCAAGATGGGTAATAGAGCAAAAGTTGCTGTAGTAGCTGTTGGCGAGGTCGCCCTACATCTGCCTAGTGGAGCTTTTATTGCATTAGATGCATGTTATTTTGTTCCTTCTATTATGAAAAACATTATCTTCATTTCATGTTTAACAGTTAGTGGATATAAATTTGTTTTTGAGAACAATGGTTGTTCGATATTATTAGATGATAAGATCATCACGAAAGGAACATTGCATAATGGTTTATTTATGTTAGACACCACTCCACATATCATGAATGTAAATATGTCCAAAAGGAAACGAGATGAGTTGAACAGTGCATACCTGTGGCATTGTAGGCTAGGTCACATCCATGAAAGAAGGATTCAAAGGTTGCTAAATGATGGATATCTAGATCCATTCGACTATGTGTCATATGCAACTTGTGACCCTTGCATTCGTGGAAAACTGACCAACTCTCCATTTAATGGAACTGGAGAGAGAGCCACTGAGTTGTTGGAACTCATACATAGTGATGTATGTGGACCCATGTCAACTCATGCCATTGGAGGTTACTCCTACTTCATTACATTAACTGATGATTTCTCAAGGTATGGATATGTGTACTTAATGAAGTACAAGTCTGAGGCCTTTGAGAAATTCAGAGAGTATAAGAATGAGGTAGAGAACCAAACTGAAAAGAGTATCAAAACTCTTCGATCAGATCGAGGAGGTGAGTACTTAAGTACAGAGTTCACTTAGTTCCTCAAGGACTAGGGGATATTATTATCCCAATGGACACCTCATTATACACCTCAGCTCAATGGTGTCTCTAAAAGGAGAAATCGTACATTCTTAGATATGGTACGGTCTATGATGAGTTTCACTGACCTACCCATCTCATTCTGGGGATATGCCCTAGAAACCGCAGCTTACCTTCTGAACAGAGTTCCAACTAAGTCTGTAGTGTATACACCATATGAGATATGGAAAGGGAACAAGTCCGATCTTAAGGTTATTAAGATTTGGGGCTGCCCTGCCCACGTTAAAAGACACAACCCCGACAAGTTAGAATCAAGGATAGAGCGATGCAAATTTGTGGGATACCCCAAGGAAACTTGTAGGTATTATTTCTATCATCTCGAGGACCTTTAGCTTCAACATTACGCAGGTCTGATAGAGTATCCCATCCTCCTGAGAGATATGTGGGACATATTAGAGGAGAGGATGTAGAGGATATTGATCCTCAAACCTACGAGGAGGCTATTATGAGTATAGACTCCGGGAAGTGGCAAGAAGCCATGAATTCTGAGATGGATTCTATGTACTCCAATAAGGTTTGGAACCTAGTTGATGCGCCCGAAGGTATTGTACCCATCAGTTGCAAGTGGATCTTTAAGAAAAAGATCATAGTAGATGGAAAGGTAGAGACCTATAAAGCAAGGCTAGTGGCTAAAGGGTATCGTCAAAGGCAAGGTATTGACTATGACGAAACCTTCTCACCCGTAGCAATGCTAAAATCCATCAGAATTCTATTGGCTATTGTAGCACACTATGATTATGAGATCTGGCAGATGGATGTGAAAACCGTATTCCTCAATGGAAACCTCGAGTAGGAGGTGTATATGATGCAACCTGAGGGATTCATGTCCAAGAACTGCCCAGATAAGGTGTGTAGGCTGCTTAGATCCATTTATGGATTAAAGCAAGCTTCCCGAAGTTGAAACATAAGATTTGATGAGGCAATCAGATCTTATGACTTCGTTAAGAACGAAGATGAGCCTTATGTATACAGAAAGGTAAGTGTGAGCGCTATCACCTTTTTGGTATTATATGTGGATGACATCCTGATCATTGGGAATGACGTAGGAATGCTATCCACAGTAAAGGCTTGGTTATCCAGACACTTCTCCATAAATAACTTAGGGGAAGCATCCTATATTTTGGGGATTAGAATCTATAGAGATAGATCCAAAAGGATGCTTGGCTTGTCCCAGTCTAGGTACATAGAAACCATTGTCAAAAGGTTTGGAATGGAAAATTCCAAGAGAGGTCTCATACCGATGAGACATGGGATATCGCTTTCTACGAGTATGTCCCCAAAGACTCCAAAAGAAATGGCGAACATGGATATGATACATTATGCCTCAGCAATAGGGTCTATCATGTATGCTATGCTATGTACTAGGCCTGATATAGTGCATGCTCTGAGTGTCACGAGCAGGTATCAGGCGGATCCAAACTTGGAGCATTGGAAAGCAGTAAAGTGTATCCTTAAGTACTTGAGAATGACTAAGGATCTTTTACTAGTATATGGAGGAAATAGCTTTAAGGTTGAAGGCTACACTGACTCAAGTTTTCAGTCTGATGTCGATGATAGCAAGTCGAATTCAGGGTATGTGTACACCCTGAATGGAGGAGCAATGTGCTGGAAGAGTTCCAAGCAAGATACTACTGCTGACTCAACCACAAAGGCGGAGTACATTGCTGCATCAGATGCAGCAAAGGAGGGAGTCTGGTTGAAGAAGTTCATCACAGATTTGGGAGTCGTGCCGGGTAGCGAGGGGCCGATCTCCCTATATTGCGACAACAACGGGGCGATTGCTCAAGCAAAGGAACCTAGGTCTCATCAGAAATCTAAGCATGTTCTGAGGAGGTTCCACCTTATAAGACAGATCGTAACCCGAGGAGATGTAGTAGTGGAAAGAGTTCCATCCGAAGATAACATTGCAGATCCACTAACAAAGCCGTTGTCTCAGATTTGTTTTGAGCGTCACAGGGGTTTGATGGGGATCAGACACATAGGTGATTGGCTTTAGGTCAAGTGGGAGATTGCTAATCATAGGTGCCCAGCAAGCCAATCACATGAGTGATGGCACGTGTGACTTGATACAGAATCTTTTTGCTTATTATGTTTTGGCATATATCACTTTATAACTATTGCTTAAATGCATACATATATTATGATGTCCTTGGATTTGTGCAATGGGAATCGGATCGTGATGAGATCATGATAGTGAGATCGATTCACCTTTAAACACATATCCTAAATAATCCCGGTCATAGGTTACTCGAGAGGGATATCGTGATAACCGGACAGACTGGTGTCTTGTATACCCATCCATGTGATGGATGCAGCTGGTCTTATAGTTGCTTGTGTAGGGACACTAGGGATACAGTACAGGTGCTCATTGGAGAATGAGTTCACTAATTGATTCGCTTACGGAATGCTGGATGGTTGATGATGCCTAATTGTCAGACAGCGATTCCGTAGTCCTAGTGGTGTATCTGGTCCTTAGACTTGAGATACCAAGGATATCCTGTATGAGTGCTCCACTCTTTGATACCAGACTTATAGGTTTGGTTGTCCCAGATCTAGTACAGTTGGTCATTGGGAGTGGTAGTCGACCTTACGAGGGCTATTGAGTGTCGATAGAGGATCATCCACTCTCGACGTCATGAGAGGAATATCCCATGTGTTCTTGCTCAGACAAATCCCTAGCCAAGGTCATTCGGGTTGAGGGAGAAAGAGTTCTCCGGGAGAATCCGATTAGAGCGAGACTCGAGTAGAAACCGTGTGGGTCTAACAACACCATACTCGATATACGGTCTCTGGGATATTAGATGGATGAGGGACTATAGGTACACGGTAACTGAGGACAGACAGGTCCAATGGATTGGATTCCCCTGTATCGTCTGGGGACTACGACGTAGTGGCCTAGTACGTCCGTAGTCGATGAGTCGAGTGAATTATTACAGAGATAATAATTTACTGAGTTAGAAGGAGTTCTAACATGTATGACTCACGGCCAGCTCGATATTAGGCCTAGACGGTCACACACATATGGTAGGCATTGCGATGAGTAGAGGTTCAGATATGAGATATCCGACGGAGCCCTTGTCTTATTGGATGCAGATCCAATACCCATTAGGGTTTGATAGGGGATCTCTATAAATAGGAGGGATTCAGAGCCCCATAGGCTAGAGAGCTCTTGCTTGCCTTTCCTATTCTCCTCTCCCTCTCCACCTCAAAAAGGCCTGGAGTTTTGAGGAGCGTTGTCGCAACCCTGCTGTGTGGATCATCGCTAGAGAGGAGGACACTTGACCTCCTTCACCCTCTCCTAAGGATCTGCAAGGAAACAGGGATATACGATCTCCCTAGGTAACACAATCTACTCTATACGCAGTTTCATGTTTCACGGATTTTGCGTATCAATCTTCGCACGACGACGAACATCTCTTTGGGAATCGGGGATTTTGTTTTCTTGATCTTCCGCTGCGCATGTGATGCCGCCCCCTAAGATTTTCCAACATGACCCATGAATCATCTTTCAAGGCCTCGTCAATGTATTTAGGTTTAATTTGGGAGAGAAAAGCGATGTTTGCACAAAAATTCTTATGAGATGAATGAGTTTGAACTCCTTTAGATGTGTTTCCTATGGTTAGCCCCTTAGGATAAGCTTCTACATACTTCCAATCCTTCGGAAAGGATGTTTCGGAAGTAGATGCATCCAAGTTGCTAGATGGAGAAAGGGTTTCATTTAAATTCAAAGCATCAAAATTAACATCATTATCAAAATCATTTTTCTTAACTTTGAAAACTTCATTAAAAACAACATGAATAGATTCTTCTATAATTAAAGTTCTTTTATTAAAGATACAAATTGCTTTAGATATAGAAGAATAGCCAAGAAAAATTTCTTCATAAGATTTAGCATCAAATTTTCCTAAGGCATCTTTTTTATTCAAGATAAAACACTTACACCCAAAACTTTAAAATATAAAACACTGGGTTTTTTGTTGTTCCACAACTCATAAGGAGTTTTGGTTAGTAAGGGTCTTATTAGAACTCTATTCATGACATAGCATGTCGTGTTTACGGCTTCGACCCAAAAATATTTGGGTAGGCTATATTCATTCAACATGGTTCTTACCATTTCTTGTAAGTTTCTATTCTTTCTTTCTATTACTCCATTTTATTGAGGATTTCTTGGAGTAGAGAAGTTGTGGTTGTATCCATTAAATTCACAAAATTCTTGAAAATCATGGTTTTGAAATTCACTACCGTGATCACTTCGAATTGATGAAATTATAAAGCCCTTTTTATTTTGAATAAGTTTACAAAACTTAGAGAAATACCTAAAGCAATCGATTTTGTATGTTAAAAAAGTAAGTCCAAGTATATCTACTATAATCATCAACAATAATAAAGGCATACTTGCTACCTCCTAGGTTTGATGTAGCAATTGGTCCAAACAAATTCATATGGATCAATTGTAATGGTCTAAAAGTGCTTATTTGATTCTTTGGTTTGAAACTATCTTTTATTTATTTTTCTAGTTGACATGCATCATACATATTGTCTTTAACAAACTTAATGTGGGGAATTCCTCTCACAAGTTCTTTAGATGAAATTTGAGAGATTAATTTTATGCTAGCATGACCTAATCTCCTATGCCAAAGCCAAGCATCATCATTCAAGACCGAAAAACACATTTCATTGTAAAGATCATTAATGTCAATAATATATACGTTATTTTATTTTAGTGCAATCATAGATGTATTTTTATATGATTTTTTAATAATGCAAGCATTAGATTTAAATTTAACAATATATCATTTATCACACAATTGACTAATACTCAAGAGGTTATGCTTTAAGCCATCAACCAACAATATATCTTCAATAAAAGGTTGAATTTGTTACCTATGATTCTTTTGCCAATGATTTTACCTTTGTTGTTGTCTCCAAAGGTGACATATCCTTCGTCTAGGCTAGTGAGCTTAAAGAATTAAGATGGATTTCCGATCATATGCCTTGAGCATTCACTATCAAGGTACCATCTCTTGCTCCTAGCTTGTGATGATATATTTTTTTACAAAAAAGGATGAATTTTAGGTACCCATTTGACCTTGGGTGCCTAAAAAATCGATCTACATATCTTATCACATTGTATTGAGTCATTTGAGGTTCTTTTATGAACCCAAATCAATCTATGTGGACTATATCTTTTAAGTGAACATTTATAGGTAATATGTCCGAGTTTACAATAAAAGTTGCATTTGGTGTGAGGTGAAACATGCAAGGTCTGACCTTTAACAAAAGTGGTTGGATTTTGGTGAGAGCTACTCATAAATCTAATTCCACTTCTCCTATGAACGTGACCCTTATTGGCAAAGATAATGTTCAAAGACTTGCTACCAACCTCAAATTTTTCTAAGGCTTCTTTGAATAGTAAGTTTTCCTTTTTAAGTATGTCTAGTTCATCACATTTCGTACAAGGAGTTAAACTACTATTATGCTCAATCTTTAATTTATTGAAATCACTAACAAGAGAAGCATACTCCTTTTTTAACAATTTATATTTTTTACTAATTGATTTGCATTCATCAAATAGATCATGAAAAGCATTTAATAGTTCATCAAAGAATAAATTTGTATCAAATGAACTTGTTACCTCATCTCCAATGGTCATTATTGCATAGTGAGCAACTTGCTCGGTGATGGTAGGCTCCTCTTCTTCGGATGTACTTGAGTCGTCTCATGTTGCTTTGAGAGCCTTTTTCTTTGGTTGCCTCTTCTTGGTTAGGGGACATTTGCTCTTGTAATATCCCAGCTTCTTACATTCGTAACATATTATTTGATCTTTCTTGGGTTTAAATTTAATTTTAGTGTCATTTTTAAATTTATTTTTTTATCATTTTTTTAAATTTTTTTGTTAAGAGTGCTAAATCTTCATCAAGGTCTTCATCACTTATGTTTTCTTTCAAATGATTTTCTTGGATTCTTAGTGTCATATCCTTCCTATTCTTTGGAAGGGTATCCTCAAGCTCTTCATGAGCTTTACAAGTCATTTCATAGGTTATTAGTGACCCAATTAGTTCTTTAAGAGGAAAATTATTGAGATCTTTGGCCTCTTGAATGGTCATTACTTTAGAGTCTCAACTCTTTAGAAGAGATTAAAATTTTATTAACAAGTTCAAAATCCGAGAAACTTTTACCAAGTCCTTTTAGACCTTTGACGACATCCGTAAATCGGGTGTACATGTCTCCAATGGTCTCACTCGGTTTCATCCGAAACAACTCATAAGTATGCACTGAGAGATTAATTTTTGACTCCTTCACTCTATTAGTGCCTTCATAAGTCACTTGGAGTGTGTGCCAAATATCAAAAGCCGTTTCACAAATCGACACTCGATTAAACTCATTTTTATCTAATGCGCAAAATAAGGCATTCATAGCCTTAGCATTTAGAGTGAAAGTCTTCTTCTCTAACTCATTCCAATCGTTCATTGGAAGAGAAGACTTTTGAAAATCATTTTCGACAACATTCCATAGCTCAAAATTCATTGAAATTAGGAAGATTTTCATTCTAGTCTTCTAATATGTGTAATTTATCCTATTGAACATGGGCGGATGTGTAATTGAATGACTTTCTTGATTGTCAGCAAATGTCATCTCTCTTGGGTTTTAAACCAAGCAAGAGTGAACCTTGCTCTGATACCAATTGTTAGGATCAAGAGCGACACTAAGAGGGGGGGGGGGGGTAAATTAGTGCAGCAGAAAACTTTTATGATTTCAGAAAATATTTCGTACATTCGAAGGAAATTGATTCAGAAAGATAGTAACTTTAAAACGTAAGAGAGTATAAGTGTAGTGAAAGCAAGATGAGGAGAAGAAGCACTTTGCTATGAAATGATTTACAGTTAAAAAAAATTACTCAAAACGAAATGTAAACTAGATTTAGAGTGGTTTGGTCAATGTGACCTATATCCACTATCGAATTCCTCCTCCAATGAGGTCTCCGGTGTCCACTAAAGGCCTTCCTTCAATAGGTGAAGACCAACCACCTTTTATAGCACTTTCTCCTTTTCACGGGTTTAGAAGGGAACCCTTACAAGTCTCACACCTATCTTGAATGATCTCAAAACTTAGAAAGAGGAGGAGAACTCTAGCACTTGTTTACAACACTTATACACTCCAATAACTCAAAATTATAATCACACTTCGGTGTCTTTTCATGCTGAAAAGGGTGAGGTATTTATAGGCCCCAATGACTTTCAAAAATGGAGTAAAAAAGTATCTCATCCAGGATTTTCAAGGTACTGACGGTACCATCGCCATTATTGGGCGATACTACCATCTGACATCTGATACTGGGTGGCACTACCACTCAATCTGGGCAGTACCACCACCTGACAGAACTCAAAGACCAAGCTCTAGCGGTACCATCACCATTACTGGGCGGTACCACCATTGGCAGTAATAACTACCAGTGGTGCCACCACCCAATTTGGGTGGTACCATCGCCTAGACCACCTAGAGTGCTGTTTTCCAGGCAGTGCCATCGCCAACCCTAGCGGTGCCACCGCCGGTCAGGAATTTAGCATCTTGGTTGGGCCTTAACTCCGACCCAAACCACCCTAACTCCAAGCCTAGTTGGCCCCTAACAGAGTTGATGGGATTACCTCCCAAATCAACTCTAATTATCATTCTAACTATGATTAAGGCAAGCATGGTTCGTCGATTTTTCACTCGGTGAACTTTTCGGTGAGTCTTTCGACGAACTTTTCGACGAGTCTTCTAGCGAGCTTCTGGCGAACTCTCGATCAACTCTCGACTAGTCTTTCGGCGTGCTTCTGGCGATCTTCTGAGGAGCTTTCGACGAGTCTTCCATCGTGGTTTCGGTGATCTCACGATGAACTCTTGGCGAGCTCCTGGTATATCATCCAAGTCTTCGACTCCGACTCATCATTTGCTTTACGCCTTACTACTATCGTAGTTAATTCTGCATGCTTATCTCAACATATGGATTAGATCAAATAATTTACTAATTGATTTCATCATCAAAATATAAGATTCAACAGCATATTCCTATAAGTTAAAATTATATTAAAATTTAGAGTTTCAATGAAAATATTAAAGGATATTTTAGATAATATATGTGTATATATGTATAAAAGTGGGGCCTAAATATTTGGAAAGATATATATTCTATATTAAGTTTTGGATATAAAAGATGTTATTTTCAAATTTTGAAAGGATTGATACGTAAAAACATCAGTACTATTTGCTATAATAATCACGATCTGATAGTTAATATAGCTTGATGACTGCATTTTACTTGTTTTATTTGGTGCTTGTTCTTCATTTCGGGCTCCCTCTTATGTATATTTTTCTATTAGTCCTATGTCAATGTATTACAATCAATAAACGACCTCACTAACATATAAGTTAAATTTTCAGGTATTAAATAAAGTAGTTTATTATTAGAAAATAAAGAAATCATCCTATGAAAAAACTTATTGTCATCTAATGAAATCTTGTGGAATGAAGATTTTGTGACTCCCAAAATATAAATCCTAACGGTTTCCTTGTCCGTGCAATTGATACGAGTTCCACATTGGTATGCTCAATCACCAAATATACTTCAAAATTTTTTGAAGGCCCGTTGAAATAATATTTTAAAATAATAGTAAAACTAAAAAGAATGAAAATGTTCTGTCGATGTTCTCCTTCACTGATTTGACCAGAAGAACCTTAGAACGGTTTATTTCAATGACAGTTCATATGTTCATTCTCTTCTAAAGTTAGATGGATCTCTTATTTTTACCTAAAAATAAGAAAAGTCATAAAAAGAGCTACCAACCAATGTCGTTATAAGTTGGATTAGGTTCTTGGCTAAAATCGTAGAAAAGCTCATAACTTTGAAAATTTTTAAGATAAAATCCTAACTTTAAGAAATTCTATCTTTTTCTAAATGATCATTCTATCCTCTCCATCATCATCGTTCAGACAGCAACATTAACAGGAATATGCAACATTGCTGAAAGGTATGCAATGCCTCAACTTTTTTTTTCTTTTTTTGGGTTTTAATTATTATCGTTCTTTTATGGTTGATGCGAGAGTGAGGATAACCTCGGCACTCCATGCATGATAACCGCATTTATCCAAACTCACAGGCATTAAAAATTACATTTATCCAAAATCGAAATATTGGATTTTGGAATACAAGATTTGTCGATGCAATCATCCGAAGAACTCTTCGTGCAACTACTAAATCAAGAAGATTATCTTGTCAATGCATCTAAAATATACATGCATTTACAAATGTAGTAATCCAAATCCACTAAACTATGACACCTGACAGTCTTCCGGAATGAAAATTTTGTATATGCCCTGAAGAAAACAGGCAGAGTAGGACAATCATTATATTCCATTAATGCGTTAAATATTTTACATAAAAACATTTATAACTGAATAGACACCAATGTCTTGAAAAAACAAATTGTCAGAAGCCAATGTTTGATGAGCGTCGTAGAACTGAAGACTGAATAACTAGATTGGAATAGCCGATACAACAGCAAATGAATTATAAAATGAATGATGATTAAGCCAGATTTCCAAGCATGAGTAGCTACATATATCTATTCTGTGTTACTAAATTAAATAGAGAACAAAACACGATCAATTCCTCATTTGGGAACATGTCGTGGCTTCATAATGAAATTGGAAGATCAACTGCCTTCCAAGGTACTATAAACATCAATAGCCTTTCCTTCATTTAGCCAGATGAGAACAGTCAGTTCAATGAAGCGTCCATATGTTTCACTGGTTATCACACACTGTGGATGCTCTAATGCCTGCTAGACTCAGATGTTCAATGATTCTGCTTCATCATCCCTCTCCTTCAGACCTGTCCAATCTTGTGGCTCTGCAGAAGAAAATCATCCATGGTAAGAACGTAGCAGCTGTGTTGGTGAGTTAACGAGACAAATTTGCTTGGCATAAATTGTCCAATCAAAAAGATGAGACAAGAAATGTCCAATATTACATTTAATAATCCAACTAATATGCATCATACTTGATTTGTGGCTCTCGGCAACCACCATAAGCCGCCTTTGCAAGACCGAGGCCATGAAAAGGAAGATAGAGCACATTCCAAACATGATAGTGATTGGGAAAGCATTTACCTTCAAGATAGCATAAAAGTAAAAAGTTAAATATTTGCGACGTATAGCTTCTCTTATAAATTAACATTGCAACTCTTTTCTTTTACTAGTGACGTATGTATTTATGATGCAAATAAATAAAGCTAAGATAACTAGAAGCTTTCTTTACATAGTACAGCCAAATACCAGAGTATAGCATTTTGATACTTACATTGTAGAGTACGATACACACAAAAATATTGAGGGGAATGCGAAAGAAGTTCATAATTGTGCTCCTAGCTTCCTCAGGAATGTACTGGGATCTCATCTTCATAATTGATGGCCAAAATATGCCAACGCAGGCCTCAAAGACACAGAAGCCAAGGAGTTGGATACAACTACCAAAAGATATGCTACCACCCTTTGCAGTAGAAGGTGCAACTAAGAACTGTTTAACATTAGCAATTGAGGTCACATACTGATAGATAAACAGAAAGAACTAGCAAATTAGTACAACCAAGCAAGAGTCTTACATTAGAGATAATGGGAAGTAGCAGAGTGAAGGCAGAGATTGCAAACACAATCTGCATATAACTTTCGACTTTAAGAGTCCCACGAGCCATCAGCCTAGATGCTATGGAGCTTCCCAACATTGAAGAAACCATGAATGTAGCAAAAATAAAGCCATGAGGTATATCCTCATCATTTGGGCTCAAAGCAGGAGTCCACAAGAATACAAAGGTGTACATTGAACCTTCAAAAAGTGATTGTATTGCACCCAGCAAAGCGATTTTCTCATCTGTTATTAGTGCAGTAATTTCAATAACTGATGGCACTCAAATCAAAGAGATATTCTTGTGTGCTGCCAATATAAGTTAAATCATACTTACCAGAAGCAATGGCTGCAGCAGCACCTTTGAATTGTGTAATCAAGTCTTTGCTATCAGAAGGATCTCCATAATTCTCACTCCAGGATGACAAGATAATGGCCATGCCTATGGCAAGGCAGCATGCAGCAGCATCAAATGGAGCCACAGGACCAAATCCTAAATTATCAGCCAATAAATTGGCAAAAAGTCCAGAGACAATGGCGATAAGACCATTGCCAAGAAATATAGCCTTCGCGAAAGTTACTGACAACCACTGTGGATCAAAACCTCTCTGCACGAGGGCAACAACCACTTCATCAGAAGAACTAGGAAACTTATCTTTTAACAATATATAAATGTTCAGTCTAGTAGTGATCAAGTAGATCCAATGGATCAGTAGCTCTAGATCACATTATGGATGATGGCAATTCATAACTTGCACAAAGAACAATAACACTAACTGCAGAAGAAACCTATACTATTAAGACTGGTCAGATTAGTACCTTAGCTACTGAAAAGTGTACTTTCTTATTCTTTTGATCACGTTTGAAGTGTTTCTCCAAGTTTTACATCACTTAAAATAATGGAAAGAAAATGTTTAGAAGACAATTACATCAAATCTGGAACGAGTGAATATAATGCATAAAACTCACTGCTATTTATTTTGATGCCATCAAGATCTATTCAGGAAAATATATCCACCAGAAGAAAAGGAGCAAAAGAACAAGTTGAATGACAAGCTTAGAGACTAAAAAGAGAGGAGAAAAAATAGACAAGCCCATACAGAAAAAGAAACGTAGGACTATATCTAATAAGTCGAAAGAGTAAAAATGATGGCTGCTTACATATAAGGATATCTTATAGAAGAGAAGATAAAGCAAGAGCCAAGATCAGTGCAATTGAGAATGACATGGATCCTTCTAAGAAACAAATAGGTATGTATATCACAAACCTACAAGTTTAACAGCTCATCTTGGTCCAGTAGCTAAACAGTTTCAGAGTTGAGCAAAATCTCATTATAAACTATAAAACTTTGATAGATCATAACCTTAATGCTCTAGTAGCAGTTTCTCATCCTCACCTTATTATGTTCTGCAACAAGCCATGACTCAAATGCCGAGAAGAGCAGCGACGTAGAAATTCCTCCCAGTATACGACCGACCATCAAAACTTTGTACTCAGGAGAATGCTTAGTAATGCAGCTAAGAATATATGTGATGCAGTAGGTGACACATGCCCTCTTACGACCCCTGCACTCGATTAAAAACAACCCCGGACATCTTTCATAAAAGACCAAGCAAATCGATGAGGAAAAGGAAGTGACAAAGCAAATCGACAAGAAAAGTCTCACCGTTTGTCAGCTAAGGATCCCACTATCGTCCCGAACAGCATGGAAGACCCAAATCCTGCAATGAAGAGCCGGCCGATGTCTCCCTTGTCAAAGCCATACTGACTGTAGAGGTAGTAGACATAAGGACCCTGCAACCAATCACCAGCTGAAAACAACGAAAACAAGACCAAGATTAGCCCAAGTCACATGTACATAGAAAACTAAACCAGCAATTGATTGGTCAAGATCTGCTGATCTAAATCACTATCCACCTCTCAGATCTAAATTACACTGACACTTCAGTTCCAGCATTAAACCCAAAATGAAAGGAAAAAAAAGATAGACCAAGATCCAAAAGCGCCACATCACCGAACGATGCGAGAAATCCCATTGCTATAGTCTTTGGAAAAGAAAGAGATCAAGAAGTTTAGAGAGCCCTCCGAGAAAGAATGAGGAAAAGCAAAGTCAGATCTGCGAATGGATTCGGAAGATCAATCTATAAAATGAAGGATTTTCCTCTTGTCCGAGTTAAATGCAATACTTGAGGGGAGGCCAACGAACCCATCATTAGGGAGTAGACGAGGAGGTAGTTGTTCTTGAAGGCGTTGAAGGGGGAGGAGGTGGCAACCCGGTCTCTGCTCGTCTTGCTCAGCTCCATCGCCGCCACCACCGCCGCGAGCCCGCCAAAAACCGAGTAGTAGAACGCGTCCATCGCCCCCTTCCTCCTCTTCCTTCTTCGGCTTACCTCCGAGGCTCGGAAGAGAACGGGAGAGATTAGAGCTTAATAGAAAGCAATGGTATTAGTGGGAGTTTAAAAATCACATAACGTGGTGCTTTTTGTTTTATTATTATAGCCTTTAGATTTAGGCCTCATCTATGCAGAGGAAGTCTCTCCGGACACAATTAGAAGATTATATGCATAATTAAATAGTTGAGGTATGCATGATTGACCAAATTTAAGATTATACTGTTATTTTTTACTGTAAAATATGAAATGATATGGGATATCAAAGTCCGAGCATAATATTTAAAATTGATTTAATTATTTAATCGATTTAATTATAAGAATGAATCCGAAACATCGGATGGGATTCAAATCGGATAACCAGGTTCGCAGCGCCCATTGACATTTAATTTTAGTCACTCCTTGATCAATGAAGAGTGAGGGAATCGAACTATAAACAAATATAATAGGACAACGCATGTTTGCTCGGACCCCCAAGTGATTACCAGCTGGCAGCATTAATGATCGAGTGGAAAGTTTGATAGCCCAAGTGTTCTTAGGCCAACCTGGGGGCCCCACATTTCAGGATCACCGAGACTGCTGCTTTCGCTCCACCACCACTGTGTGTGCGGCTATTGCAGTAGGCTTACACCCATCTTGAAATGCCAGGTATACTTTGCCTTGTAAAGGACACTAATCGTGATGTCTGCATAAGAGAAACGGTCATTGTCCTATTTTTATCTTTTTTATGAAATATATATATTATCAAATTTCATCACTATATATCAACAGTTTCTTAATACTTTTTCGTTATGATAACCTAAGGCTTTGAATATATCATTTTCTTTTCAAGGATTGCAACAGTATTTCTTTCTCTTGCTTTCTGGTTATTTACTTAAGAACTAAAGCAATCATAATCATCATAGTAGCGTGTAACAGTATATATTTAAAATCTTTATTTACCTATCTTTTTATCAGAATATTTCTCCGACCTCAATACCTACTTTTTTTTACTTTTTCTTATTTGCCATCTCAGACCAATCGTGTGGATTGGGGAATTTTTTTTGCTCCCCATTCCCACGAGTACTCCGCAAAACATGAAGAGACATCATGTCGGTGTTTATAGGATGCAGGATTATGAACAACACCATAATCCAATATTAAGCCACCGACACTTGCGCAAGCATAGAACATTTGACACTACGATCGTTTTCACGTGGTCCACACGGTCGACTTCGGAACTTGGATTTGTCAGTACACATTGTTTCGCGTTATAGAACTCGCCCATGTTTTCAGATCCAGTTTACAGTCGTACATAGAACATTTGCAGAAATAACAAAGTTGTTCTGAAGAAAAGCTAGAGTGAAATTGAGATAGAGACAGCTTTTTCCTGTGACGCAAAGATGATCGAAAACCTTCCAAGTGCCAAATGAACACTTTCCACTGAAGTTTCCGCAAATGCAATTACATAGCCTGCTCAATCTCCTAATCACAGTTAATTGCGAGCGTGCTTCCGATCTTAAAACCGACTATTGAAGATGAATAAACATAGATGATGACGAAAACTTTCTCTATATATGTCTGCATGTGTTTCTTAGATAAGACCATTTTACAATTTGGTCTGTGAAACAAATACACCCATGAATAAAATTGCTGGCAAATTTACTAAAGACAAAATATCTGGTGCAAATTTAAGATGCAGGCATACTAGCTGAGCCTCGCAAGGGATTATCTCAGCTTTGGAACAAAACTGTTCAGTGAAATCGTGACTGAATCTGTTAGAAGAACATAATATATATTAATAATAATTTCATATTTTTTATATATTCTAATCATTAATTAATTTATGACTTGAGAATCAATCTAAATGTATGATTTGAGTACATAATTGAGAAAAATCTTTTTCTCTATATAAATACATATTATCCGAATGAATAAAATCATCTCTTTAGTAATAAATTTTTCATCCTATCAATGTCTTCTTACTTCAAGTAAATCTCCTTGTTTGTTGCTATCATGCTTATCTATATGACTAATATTCCTCTTCCTCACCCTCCCTATTGCTACTATACAATTTTTTGTTTCTACTTCTTGCTTTCAGATTTTAGTATCGCATTAAAGATGAAGACGCACGACTCTTCCCTACCGATCTCCTAGCGTGATTCTTCTATAGCAGATTTACTTCATTTAGTTGATCTAATTAACCCTCTCTAATGATTGACCAACTTCTTCGATGATCCTCCATTATTGTGTAGTAATGCTTAGTGGGCATTCCCTCTACTCCTACCTACTACCCAATATCTTCACCGGTATTCTCATCCCCTTCTTGTCAACTATGGAACTCACCAGTATCTCAAATCTGCTAGTTACAAGTGCTTTACAAGCTAATCACGTGAGTGATGATACGTGTGACATAATACGTGTTAGGATCAAGAGTACTGAGGGGGGGTGAATTAGTGCAGCGAAAAACTTTTATTGGTTCAAAAAACTTCGTATGAAAATAGTTTCAGAAAGATTTTTAACTTGAGAGCAAACGGAAGTATAGTTGATGTAAAGCAACGGAGGCAGTTTACAGTTAAGATAAAGAGCAGAATATAAATACAAACCAAGATTTAGAGTGGTTCGGTCAATTTTAACCTACATCTACTTTTGGCTTCCTCCTGCGATGAGGTCATCGACGTCCACTAGAGACCTTCATTCAATAGGCGAAGGCCAACCACCCTTTTACAGCTTTTCTCCTTTTGATGGGCTTAGGAGACAACCCTTACAAGTTTTCACTCTTCTCTTGAATGATCAAGACTTAGAAAGAAAAGAGGGAGAGGAACTCTAACCTTTTATAACACTTTTAAGCTCTTAAATACTCAGAATAAAAGTAAGCTTTAGGTACCAATTCATGCAAGAAAGGGTGGGGTTTATATAGACCCAAATCAGTTTGAATTCGGAGCTCAAAAGTATCTATTCTTGGATTTCCGGGGTCCTTGCGATACCATCGCCATAACTGTGCGGTAATACCGCTTGTCATCTGTCACTGAGCGGTACTACCACACAATCTGGGCGGTATTACCGCTTGACATTGCTTGGAGACCGAGCTCAGGCGGTACCACCGTTGGCAGTAATAACTACCGGTTGTACCATCGTTGGCAGTAATAACTACCGGTTGTACCACCGATGACAGTAATAATTGTCGGCGGTACTACTGCCCAGATCTCTTGGGAGACCGAGTCTCCTAGGCGGTGCCATCATCGGCCAGGAATTCTAGGTCTGAATTGTCACGGACTTAGTTGGTTTTGCCTAAGTGGTGCGGCACCCTTGCTTGTCCGTCTACAAAGGTCAGCCTCTCCAAAGCCTCCCCTAGTCCCTTAGGACCCACAAAAGAGAGAACAAGATAGAGAAAACGCCTCACTCGGGATCCAAAAGCAAACATCTCCGAAAAACACTTTATAGACAATGCAAATTACAAACAAACTTTACAAGCTCTGAACAGTTGCACAATAAAGGGTAAAATGGTCCATTATAGACCAAAAATCTCTCACACGTGTCCACATTGTTAGGATCGAGAGCACTAAGAGGTGGGGGGGGGGGGGGTGAATTAGTGCAGCGGAAATTTTTCTATGATTAAAACCGAAAGCTACGTTCGTTCGATAAAAACGATTTCGATGTAAAAGCCGATTTTAAGATTACTTAAGATTAAGTGCAATTTACGTCTAAACGTTGTTTGCGTCTAAACGCAGTTTACGTCTAAACGCAGTTTACGTCTAAACGCAGTTTGCGTCTAAACGCAGTTTTACGTCTAAACATAGTTTACGTCTAAACGCAGTTTGCGTCTAAACGTAGTTTTATGTCTAAACGTAGTTTACGTCTAAATGCTGATTTTGAAGATACTGAACTTTGAGATGCGTTTTATAAATGCGCAGAAGCTAGTATGCAGTTATAATAGGAGTTAAAATGTAAATGTAAACTGCAATGTAATGATCGTACGAAAACTCCGATTTACGTCTAAATGCAGATTCGGAAAGATCAAAACTTAGATATGTTCTATAAATCCACAAAAGGCAGTTTGCAGTAATTATTGGAGTTATAACGTAAATGTAAACTATAATGTAATGATCGTACGAAAACTCCGATTTACATCTAAACGCAGATTTAGGAAGATCTGAACTTAGAAGCTCGTTTGTAAAAGCGTAGAAGGCAGTAGATATTTAGGAGGTTTACAGAAATGATAAAGTGCTCAAAATAAATGCAAACCGAGATTTAGAGTGGTTCGGTCAGCCTTGACCTACTCCACTTTTGGCTTCCTCCACCGACGAGGTCACCGACATCAACTAGAGGCCTTCCTTCAATAGGCGAAGGCCAACTGCCCTTTTACAGTTTCACTCCTTTTGATGGGCTCAGGAGACAACCCTTACAGAACCTTTCTCTCCTCTCTTTACAACTCAAGACTTGAAGAATTTGAGCTTTTGGACTTTTGGACTTTACACAAATTTGAGCTCTTAGAATCACAGAAAAGATCAAGATTTCAGTGTAGGTCTATATCTTTTCAGTGCTGAATGGGTGGGGTATTTATAGGCCCCAACCCAATTTAAATTTGGAGCTCAAAATGATCAAATCCCAGAATTTCGGGATCAGGCGGTTACACCTCCTGATTGGAGCAGTTGCACCGCCTGGCAGAGCTCGAAGACTGAGCCCAGGCGGTTGCACCTCTTTGTCAGGGGTGGTTGCACCGCCTAGTCTGGCTTGGAGACTGAGCCCCAAGCGGTGCCACCTCCTGACTGAGGCGGTTGCACCGCCTGCCAGAGCTCGAAGACCGAGCTCAGGCGGTGCTACATCTCTATTAAGGGAGGTTACACCGCCCAGTCTCGCTCGGAGACTGAGCCCAGGCGGTGCCACCTCCTGGCTGGGGCGATTGCACCGCCCAGTCTCCCTAGGAGACTTAGCTCAGGCGGTGCCACCTCCTGGCTTGGGCGGTTGCACCTCCTGGTGCAATCAGGGTCCGAATGGTTAGCTCCATTCGGCCCGATTTTGGTTTTTCAGGGGCCCAATTGCCCCAAGATTAAGCTAATGGGATCACCTCCCATTTTCAACTTAATTAATGTGCTAACTACGATTAATCCTAAGACAATTTCTACAGCTTGCTCCGGTGCGTCAATCGCTTCTTCCAGCGAGTTTCCGGCGAACTTCCGTCGATCATCCGATGAACCCTCGGTGATGCTCCTGCGGACTTCCGGCAAACTCCTGGACTTGCGACGATCCACTTGGCGAGTTATGACGAGCTTCTTTTGGCAAGCTCCTAGACTTCTCGGATCTGTTCCCGCAGAACCTCCAATGACCGTTCGGACTTCCGTCAAGCTCTCGAACTCCCAACGTGATCATTGTCTTGACTCCGGTGCAACTCCTGCTGCTTGTCTAGCTTTCATCGTAGTTAATCCTACACACTTATCTCAACACATAGATTAGACAACCAATGACAATTGACTTCATCATCAAAATCCGAGATTCAACAATCTCCCCCTTTTTGATGATGACAATCAATTGATAATGGAGTTATCCTTAACTCTCCCTGTCTATATGCTATAATTGAGATAAGTCAATCTTGAATTCTAGACCTAAGAATTCAAGCGACATATTGATAAGTTAGATCATTTGAACTTATCAATACTCCCATCATGATACCCATCATGATGTACCTTTCTAAGAATGATGTCAAGACTTGACATCCATCATCAGATTTTATATGATGGTGATTGTAACTATTCATCATGTAGTTGAATATCAACATGTAAAGCTGTGAAGTAATATTTTGATATCATTACATGATGTACACATTTCAAATAGTTTAGCAAGTGTTGCATTTCTTCACATGGTAAGGTATCAACTCAAGACATAATGCAAATTATAGCATCTGTTCATATATCTCTTGGTGATGCAAGCATGGCATAATCATAGCATTAGTGTTTATAGCATCAAGCATCAATTCATATATTTCTCCCCCTTTGTCATCAACAAAAAGCATGGTAATTTAGGAAAGCAAGTTATCAAGCATATAAAGTAAGGCATGATACATAGATTGCTTTGAATACTTCTTCTCCCTTTTTGTTACAATCCTTTGTGCAAGTAAAGATATTTCAAGATGGAATTCATACGCAGGAATCACTTCATCAAATTTATTTCAGAAACATATTTTTTATAAAAGTGCATGAGAAAATCTGATTTATAGCTTTTGGGTAATGAGATGCATTCGGACAAGATTACAGATTTTCAAATATAATCATGAAGACAAAACATTTCAACCCATGTAATGACAATCAAGTGATTTGATCATTCAATAAAGTCCAAAAAAATAATAATAATAATTTTAACTAGTTTATCTATTCGGACACATCAACATTCCGAAAAGAAATGATACCATAAAATCCGAGATAACCTTTTAGTTTATACTTACCACAAAGCACAAGACATATGTTTACCACGATAGATGTTCAAAACCATATCAAGACAAAGCACATCATGGTGAGTAACATAAGGAGTTTACAACAACAACAGATGTTCATACAAGGAGCTCACTCATGAGGTGGAAAATTATAGTGCCTAAACAAGGAGTCAAATTGATGATGAATTTGCTGCAGCTCAGATAGGATTTGATCTTGTCGTTGTTCAATCTGTTCTTGTCTTTGTTCGAATCGGTCCATCCGAATCCCAATATCTTCGATAGATGATGTATGAGTTTGCTCAAATGGATGTCTTTCCTCAAAGGGATAGTTCGGAGGAGATTGGGTACCCCTAAATACTGGTGTTTTCGGTTCTGGTTCAGGTTGAGGGGGATCAGTTCTTCTTGACATTCTAACCCAGTTACCATTTCTATAATAACATCTTAGTCGGTGAAGTAGATTTTTGTTTATTATGCTAAATCTATCTACTTTTATTACTTCTTCTTCTGGTGGTATTAGAATGTCATAAGCTTTCATTATTCTAGTGATTATACCACCATATGGGAGCATCATGTCTTTCTTAGATAATTCTAACATGTTTTGTTGGATAAGATAACCAAGATAGATGTCATGTTCCTTCATGATCAAATACATAGTTCCCAATTCTAATTGACTCACTTCATCATGTTGGTATTGTTTGGGAAGAATTATGCTAGTCAGGATATGATGAAGTATCTTAGTGTTTAAAGGCAGTAGATGTTCACAACTTTTAGGAACAAATGCTAAGTTGGGATTGGCAAAGATTGTTCCTAAGGCTTTAACATAGGATGTTCCAATAGTTTCATCATCCCATGATCCTCTAAAGTAAAGTCCTATGCTTTTTATGGGAATGTCTATCATGTCACAAATGAATCTATCAGTGATTGAGATGTGTTGTCCTAAAAGATAGGTGGACATTCTTTCTTCATCATCTATTTGTATGTTATTGTAAAACAATCTAACTAGTATTGGATAGATGGGTTCGTTAATTTACAAGATTGGAAGTAGATCTAGGTTTGCAAACCATTGGATAGTCTCTAAGCCTCTTAGTTCATTCAGATCTACGTATTTTCCCTTATTGACACTCCTAAGTTCGAAAGAGAAAAATTTTTCAGCATGGTTTTTTGAATCAAAAAGGGTGAGAACAAAATCTTCTACTAATCTCCTCTTTCCCTTGTCCCTTGAGGATCTTCTAGATCCCATAACTACTGCTGTTTAGAGGGATAATGATAAGCAAGAGTAAATGAAGGAAAAAACAGAGTTTAAGGGGTTCTTGGAGAGTACCTTAGTGAAATCTTCAAGAGGGGAAGGATTGTTGATGTTTTGCTCCGAAATGAGGGGTATTTGGGATGCTAAACAGGGTGAAATGGGGATGGAGGAGGCTTGGAAGAGTGGAGGAGGAAAGGGAGTGAGTTGGGGTCGGTTTCACCACCGACCCTAGCTCGGGTTAAAAAGGGGCAGAGTTGCGGGCGGTTGCACCTCTAGCTGGAGCGGTGCAACCACTGGCAACCCGTGAGAGCTGGAGGTGCCACCGCCAGTTGGGGAGGTGCCACCGCTTGCTGGCAGTGATTACTTTGTTCTGATCAGCGTGATTTGATCTGGGAGTCTTTTTGTCTTGAGAAGAATTTTCAGTCAGACCAATTAACTTTTCTACGTATTTTTATTTTAAGGCAAAGACTCTTGTGCGATCAAGATAGATCTTATAACATGCATACTTTCAATGTCGTACACATGTTTGTGATAGTTTGTTCAAGTTGGTAACCCTTTCAAGTTCATGACATACTTAGTTTCTTCATAATACAAGGTTGGATCCGAAGATGATGAATGAATGAAATTGATAGGTTCGAAGATCAAGGGGATATGTGAATTTGTGAATCATACGTTTCTAATTCTGAAAAGTCAAATAAGGTTGTATCCAAATCGCATTTGTGACTTCATGATTTCCACTTGTTATTTAAACATAGCGAGTTCCTTTTTGAATTAAGGAGCAGAATATTATTTCTTGCTCCAACCTAAAATTTTAATGTTTTTACAGGAAGGGATGATTTTTAGGTATCCATTTGCTTTTGGGTGCCTCACAAATAGATCTATCATGTAGTATAGAATTTATCATGATTCCTTTAGGAACCCAAATCAATTTATTTGGACTTATTTTCTTGAATGGACAACAATGTGTCTTGTGTCCAAATTTGCAACAAAAGTTACATTTATTTTGATGTCGAACATGTAAGATGGAGCCTTTTATGAAGGTGGTTGGACTTTGGTGAGGACTCCTCACAAATCCAATTCCATTTCTTTTTGGAACGTGACCCTTATTTGCAAGGATCATGTTCAATGACTTGCTACCAACCTCGAATTTCTTCAAGGTGTCCTTAAGTAGCAAGTTTTCTTTTTGGAGAGCTTCTAGATCATGTCATTTGATGCATGAACTTAAATTATCATGATGTTCAGCTTTAAACTTATCGAAATTACAAATAAGACTATCATACTCCTTTTTTAGCAATTTGTACTTTCTACTAATAGTCTTACATTCATCAAATAATTCATGAAAAGCATTTAATAATTCATCAAATGATAAATCTGCATCTATTAAATTTGTTACCTCATCTCCGATGGCTATTAAGGCATAATGAGCAACTTGCTTGGTGTTGGACTCCTTTTCTTTGGACGTGCTTGAATCATCCCATGTTGCTTGAAGCGCATTCTTCTTTGATGTTCTCCTTTTGACTTGGGGACAATCACTTTTATAGTGTCCCGACTTTTTGCATTCATAGTAGATAACTTGGTCCTTCTTGGGTTCAAGTTTATTTTTTGCGTCATTCTTAAACTTGTTTCTTTTAAAGAATTTTTTAAATTTTCTTGTTAGAAGTGCTAAGTCATCGTCATAGTCCTCATCACTTGAGTTTTCTCTCAAGTGGCATTCTGAAGTTTTAAGTGCCATATCCTTCCTGTTCTTTGGAAGGATGTCTTCTTACTCTTCATGAGCTTTACAAGTCATCTCGTAGGTCATTAATGACCCGATTAGTTCTTCAAGAGGGAAGTTGCGCAAATCTTTTGCCTCTTGAATAGCAGTGACTTTTGGATCCCAACTCTTAGGAAGGGATCTTAGCATCTTATTAACAAGCTCAAAATCCGAAAAGCTTTTTCTGAGTCCTTTTAGACCGTTGACGACATCCGTGAAACGGGTAAACATGTCGCTAATGGTTTCACTCGGTTTCATCCGAAAAAGTTCGAAAGAATGTAACAGCAAATTGATTTTTGACTCTTTTACTCTACTTGTGCCTTCATGAGTCACTTCGAGTGTGTGCCAAATATCAAATGCAGTTTCACAAGTTGAAACACGGTTAAACTCATTTTTATCAAGTGCACAAAATAAGGCATTCATAGCCTTTGCATTAAGAGCAAAAACCTTCTTCTCCAATTCATTCCAATCGATCATTGGAAGAGAAGACTTCAAAAATCCATTTTCGATAAGATTCTACAGTTCAAAATCCATAGAAATAAGAAAGATCCTCATTCGGGTCTTCCAGTAGGTTTAGTCCGTCTCACTAAACATGGGTGGACGTGTAATAGAATGACCCTCTTGGTTTCCGGCGTATGCTATCTCTCTTGGGTTTTAATCCGTTAGAGAGTTAACCTTGCTCTGATACCAATTGTTAGGATCGAGAGCACTAAGAGGGGGGGGGGTGAATTAGTGCAGCGAAAATTTTTCTGCGATTAAAACCGAAAGCTGCGTTCGTTCGATAAAAACGATTTCGATGTAAAAGTTGATTTTAAGATTACTTAAGATTAAGTGCAGTTTACATCTAAACGCTATTTACGTCTAAACGCAGTTTGCGTCTAAACACAGTTTACGTCTAAACACAGTTTGCGTCTAAACGCAGTTTTACGTCTAAACGTAGTTTACGTCTAAACGCAGTTTGCGTCTAAACGCAGTTTTACGTCTAAACGTAGTTTACGTCTAAATGCTGATTTTGAAGATACTGAACTTTGAGATGCGTTTTATAAATGCGCAGAAGCCAGTATGCAGTTATAACTGGAGTTAAAACGTAAACGTAAACTGCAATGTAATGATCGTACGAAAACTCCGATTTACATCTAAATGCAGATTAGAAAAGATCAGAACTTAGATATGTTCTATAAATCCACAGAAGGCAGTTTGCAGTAATTATTGGAGTTATAACGTAAATGTAAACTGCAATGTAATAATCGTACGAAAACTCTGATTTACGTCTAAACGCAGATTCGGAAAGATCTGAACTTAGAAGCTCGTTTGTAAAAGCGCAGAAGGCAGTAGATATTTAGGAGGTTTGCAGAAATGATAAAGTGCTCAAAATAAATGGAAACCGAGAATTAGAGTGGTTCAGTCAGCCTTGACCTACTCCACTTTTGGCTTCCTCCACCGACGAGGTCACCGACGTCAACTAGAGGCCTTCCTTCAATAGGCGAAGGCCAACTGCCCTTTTACAGTTTCACTCCTTTTGACGGGCTCAGGAGACAACCCTTACAGAACCTTTCTCTCCTCTCTTTACAACTCAAGACTTGAAGAACAGAAAGAGGAGAACTTTTGGACTTTACACAAATTTGAGCTCTTAGAATCACAGAAAAGATCAAGATTTCGGGGTAGATCTATATCTTTTCAGTGCTGAATGGGTGGGGTATTTATAGGCCCCAACCCAGTTCAAATTTGGAGCTCAAAACGATCAAATCCCGGAATTCCGGGATCAGGCGGTTGCACCTCCTGACTGGAGCGGTTGCACCGCTTGGCAGAGCTCGAAGACTGAGCCTAGGTGGTTGCACCTCTCTGTCAAGGGCGGTTGCACCGCCTAGTCTGGCTCGGAGATTGAGCCCCAGGCGGTGCCACCTCCTGACTGAGGTAGTTGCACCACTTGCCAGAGCTCGAAGACCGAGCTCAAGCGGTGCAACCTCTCTGTCAGGGGAGGTTGCATCGTCCAGTCTCGCTCGGAGACTGAGCCCAGGCGGTGCCACCTCCTGGCTAGGGCGGTTGCACCGCCCAGTCTCCCTGGGAGACTTAGCTCAAGCGGTGCCACCTCCTGGCTTGGGCGGTTGCACCTCCTGGTGCAATCAGGGTCCGAATGATTAGCTCCATTCGGCCCAATTTTGGTTTTTCAGGGGCCCAATTGCCCCAAGATTAAGCTAATGGGATCACCTCCCATTTTTAACTTAATCAATGTGCTAACTACGATTAATCCTAAGACAATTTCTGCAGCTTGCTCCGGTGCGTCAATCGCTTCTTCCGGCGAGTTTCCGGCGAACTTCCGTCGATCATCCGATGAACCCTCGGTGATGCTCCTGCGGACTTTCGGCAAACTCCTGGACTTGTGACGATCCACTTGGCGAGTTATGACGAGCTTCTTTTGGCAAGCTCCTGGACTTCTCGGATCTGTTCCCGCAGAACCTCCGACGACCGTCCGGACTTCCGTCAAGCTCTTGAACTCCTAACGTGATCATTGTCTTGACTCCGGCGCAACTCCTACTGCTTGTCTAGCTTTCATCATAGTTAATCCTGCACACTTATCTCAACACATAGATTAGACAACAAATGACAATTGACTTCATCATCAAAATCCGAGATTCAACACACATGACACAACCTTTATTTACAAGCCTAAAGCGACCACCAACCCAACTAAAATAGGACTATTAAGCCTTCGGCCGTCCCTCTACATGCTGTACAAAGCATGAACATACCAAAAGACACGGACATACATAAGCATTACATCAAACATCCTATTTAGAAGTTTGTCCGTGACATTCTCTCCCACTTATTCCTTCGACGTCCTCGTCGAAGCCTTTGTCGACACTACAACTCCTCGCCTTTGCTGAGTCTTCAATCTTCTGCTCTAGCTGCAGTGTGTCTCTTGGCTCCCAATTGCTCTCCGCTACTATTTTTTGAGTAGTCGAACCTTTGATCCGCCATGCTGCTTTAACTCGCTAATGACTCTGACTCTAGTGTGGGGTTAGCTGAGTTGTGTTGATCCCTGTTGGTTCTTGCGGATCCTCCAGATGAAGGAAAAGACCATCCTTACTACGCCAGTCTCTCAAATGTCTCATGCTGTTTGAACTGGATGGATGCTTGTTGGAGCTTTTAACGAGCATCGTCTCACAAACTTCTGAAGATTTGGGTCCTTCCTCCACAAAATTTGCTCATTGACTCTTCTTTCACTTAGTTGTCACATCCAAGTAGGTTCGCATCACTTCCGCTTTCGATTGGCATTTTGTTGGGAAATGAAGCAGACAATCTACTCTCAGTAACACTGATCACCATTGGTGAGGATTTGACAACTATTGTCTTCCATTATCTTCGAAGGGTCTTTGAACATATGTAGAGCTCCTTTGCTGGATAGATAAGAGAATTGGGGTACTCGGTTTTGCCCATTCTCTTAAGAGTTGAGAAGGCAAAGGTTACTTGACTTCGCCCCCCTCCTCGAGGTTGTACTCCATGCATTGAGCTGGTTACTGGCCTTCGCCTGCTCTTTGCTCACAATTCTGAAGCACTTGAAGTGTTTGCACTCCTTGCGTTGAGTTAGCTACTATGATTCACCATCTCAATGCCATTGAACTTCTGGAATGCAGGAAGTTTTCACCCCAACTTGAAGTAATTCTCTAATAGATTTGGTCGCCTCTGGGATTGTACCGTCTTCTCCATCAACCCTGCCGCCTACTCCCCTGAGTAGCGAAGGTATAGCACCGCGTACTGACTACTTCGTTCCTTGGTCGTGCACTCTTGCATGACCCGAAGTCCTTCACTTTCGGCTATCTTGATGAAAAACTCATTGACACCGGTCTTACGAAGTTCCTTGGCCTCTGCCCTTTAGCCTTGTCTCGGTACTTGGGGTTTGCCTCTGCATGCTCCACCTCCTCGGCCCCTTTCACGACCAAGCGCTCTCCCTCCATGAGAGCAAGGGATCAATGACTTTCACGGAAGTCCCGCCTCTGCGATACCATGGCGCTGCCATGCCCATGGCACTACTATCCATCGACTCGCATCTGCATCCCTTTTCTTCACAATCAGTAGACATGCCTCTGTGGTACTCCTCCGAGTCCACCTCCATTCTAACTGATGCTTGATTTTGGGTAGCTAAGTCCCTCTGGACTCGTCGTTGCTTCCTGGCCCCTTTCGACCCCCTGCTTCAACACCTTTGTGTTCTCCAAGCAGCTCCCTTTGGTCGATGGAAAGATAGATTGCAACTCCCATGCATGGCCTCTGCCATCACGTTGTAGGGTTTGCACTGATTCTATTCTCTTTAGCTTCTTTGGTAGCAACGTTCGCTTACTCGACCTTGTCCTCTGACTTGTCGGGCTCCCTTAAGCGAATGTGAGCTCTGGAGCAGTCCAACTCTCCAACTGCTTCGATCATACCGATGTATGATCAAGTCCCTCCTATGGGACTCACTGATACTTGCATTCGAACTTTTCCCTTGGTGGAACATAGCCCCCATATGCTGATGACCAAGGCTTTCATCCAATGTAAAATTCGATGCACGCACGGAAGACCCGCCTCTGCGGTACCATGACCTTCACTCCTTGAATCCATAGCCCTTCTTACCGTCGTGTTGTTCACTGAAGTGGAGCTTCCAGTAGCTCCCGATCATACCTCCGTATGATCTTGTCCCTCACGAGGCAAGATTGTGTGTATCGCATTGCCACGAATTGTTCTACCACGATCCACTGCACCATGTCGCCTCCTGATGACATCTCCATTGCATTCTGATCCTTGTGGGATGAACTCGAATTGTGGTCCCTCCATGTGTGGCCTTTGCCAATACATCGCAGGGCCTCTTCCACCTTCGATTTTGTTTGCTCCTTTGGCAATCGACCTTCATCCACCCACTCTTGGGTCACACCAAGATGAAGCACCGCTCTAGGACAGTCCATCGCCTAGTAGCTCCCGAAGTTCCCCGATTTCACTGCAATTAGTGCACCATTGTATGGATCCTGGGCCTCTACCCCTACCAGCACAATCTTCGCTGTGCACCGCTTCCTTTATAGCAACTTGAATGGCAACACTGTGGCATATTCTTCAAGAGTACCTGCCTCTGCGTCCTCTTGCCCCATGCTAAGGCCTTCTGAACCCAACTTCGCCTCCGCAAATTGAGTTGCCTTAGTTCCTCCATCAAATGCTCCTCCGAGATAACGTACATGTGCCCAGAAGCTCCCTTCGTCTTTGGCACCATGCAAGATGAGTCCGCTCCATTAGAATGAATGACCCATGGAACAACATGATCCTGCTCTTGCCTCTTCAAGAGTTCATGTCCTTGACCTCTGTCCAAGGAAAGCACTATGCCTCTGCTCTATGTTCCATCTGCTACACTGGCTCCCTTCATGCGGCTTGGGTACTTCGCCAGGTTACACCCAAGTTGTTCCGCTCCTCGTTTTTGCATTGAGTTGATGGTGGCCCTCACGTCCACTATTCCACGGGTCAGCCCTCCCTTGAGTCCGATCTCCATATCGACTCCAAGTGTGCCTTCATTTGTGTTGCTTTGGGTCGTTCCCCCACTTGATCTCGCAATGCATCCACCAATGCATTCTCTCTAGCGAGATCATGCGACGACTCCTCGCCGCTTGCTCAGTCCATTGACCTTCGTGGAGTTGTTGTTAGTTGAGGTACTCCTCCTCAACTTGTGAGATCCATCCCACATGATTCTCCCTCTAGAGATCCGGGACTTATCCCTCTTGGATAACTGTCCCGTTGGAGCAACATCTCTCTTCATTTCGGAGACCACCATCCCCTTGGACTACTCCGATCTGCTGAACAAACTGTGCATTATTTTGTCTCCTGCAAATGCACTTGCTAGATTGCGACTCTACGTCAATACAGCCCCCGCTGCACCCCTCAAGGCCTAGCAACATGCTGAACTAGTTGTACCCTTCAGCCTCGTACGGACGTATCCTTCACATGCCGAAGAGAAATTTCAAGGCTCCATGGCGCCGAGTTTCGGTCACCTTGGGATGGCCACGAACATTCCATCGTCCGCATACAAGCCCCTACATGAGTACCAAATTCTTCGAGCTAGCAATTCCCCTCACCTTTGTGAGCTTTGCATAACTCTTTTGGTTGTTGAGCAACTCATTCCACCTTGGATGGTCTCATCCTTTACCAAGTGCCTTGCTTGCCTTGAGCACCATCAAGTATAGTTGTCAATGTTGAGCCGTAGCTCAAACTCAACCATCCCAACCTTTATGTGCTTCACATTCTTCCAAGCTTATCTATTCTCGTGGTGCCTCTTGCGCGAAGGGTTGGTTATTCCTCTGAATGCCAATCTCAGATGCCCGCTCCTCCGAGCGACTCCTTTTTCCTACATCTCCATGCTCGTTTTCCCCCAAACGATCGTGCGTGTGCTGACTGCCCTCAACGCAGCCCCGCTAGGTCCCCCACGTTTGCATGCTAAGTGTTTCTA